>NW_027477165.1:0-93317 GCF_051020955.1 Megalopta genalis
GCTTCAAATCCATGCGTAACATATGATTTAGCTTCAAATCAATGCGAAGTAGAAGGCTGAGCTTCAAATCCATGCGAATTAAATGGTTTAGCTTCAAATACTTGTGATATACATGATTTAGTTTCAACTGCATGCGAAACAAACGAGTTAGCTTCAAATCCATGCGAAACATATGATTTACCTTCAAATCAATGCGAAGTAGAAGGCTTAGCTTCAAATCCATGCGAATCCAATGGTTTAGCTTCAAATACTTGTGATATACATGATTTAGTTTCAACTGCATGCGAAACAAACGAGTTAGCTTCAAATCCATGCGAAACATATGATTTAGCTTCAAATCAATGCGAAGTAGAAGGCTGAGCTTCAAATCCATGCGAATCAAATGGCTTCAAATACTTCTGATATACATGATTTAGCTTCAATTGCGTGAGAAACAAACGAGTTAGCTTCAACTACAAGCGAAACACATGATTCAGGTTTCTAATCAAAGCGATATTGAAGGCATGGCTTCATATCCATGTCAATCGAACGGTTTATCTTCAAATACTTGTGATATACATGATTTAGCTTCAACTGCATGCGAAACAAACGAGTTAGCTACAAATCAATGCGAAGTAGAAGGCTTAGCTTCAAATCCATGCGAATCAAATGGTTTAGCTTCAAATACTTGTGATATACATGATTTTGCTTCAATTGCATGCGAAACAAACGAGTTAGCTTCAAATCAATGAGAAGTGGGAGGTTTATTTTCAAATCAATGCGAAACAAGTGATTTAGCTTCAAATAGTTGTGATATAAATGATTTAGCTTCAACTGCATGCGAAACAAACTAATTAGCTTCAACTCAATGCGATGTAGAATGCTTAGCTTCAAATCCATGCCAATCAAACGGTTTAGCCTCAAATACTTGCGATATACATGATTTAGTTTCAACTGCATGCGAAACAAACGAGTTTGCTTCAAATCCATGCGTAACATATGATTTAGCTTCAAATCAATGCGAAGTAGAATACTTATCTTCAAACCCATGCGAAGCAAGTGGTTTAGCTTCAAATACTTGTGATAAACATGATTTTGCTTCAATTGCATGCGAAACAAACGAGTTAGCTTCAAATCAATGCGAAGTGGGAGGTTTATCTTCAAATCAATGCGAAACAAGTGATTTAGCTTCAAATACTTGTGATAAACATGATTTAGCTTCAACTGCATGCGAAACAAACGAGTTAGCTTCAAATCAATGCGAAGTAAATGGTTTATCTTCAAATCAATGCGAAGTAGAAGGCTTAGCTTCAAATCCATGCGAAACAAAATCTTTAGCTTCATATACTTGTAATATACATTATTTAGTTTCAACTGCTTGCGAAACTATCGAGTTAGCTTCAAATCAATGCGAAGTAGAAGACTTATCTTCAAACCCATGCGAAGCAAGTGGTTTAGCTTCAAATACTTGTGATAAACATGATTTTGCTTCAATTGCATGCGAAACAAACGAGTTAGCTTCAAATCAATGCGAAGTGGGAGGTTTATCTTCAAATCAATGCGAAACAAGTGATTTAGCTTCACATACTTGCGATATACATGATTTAGTTTCAACTGCATGCGAAACAAACGAGTTAGCTTCAAATCCATGCGAAACATATGATTTAGCTTCAAATCAATGCGAAGTAGAAGGCTGAGCTTCAAATCCATTCGAATCAAATGGTTTAGCTTCAAATACTTCTGATATACATGATTTAGCTTCAATTGCGTGAGAAACAAACGAGTTAGCTTCAACTACAAGCGAAACACATGATTCAGGTTTGAAATCAAAGCGATATTGAAGGCATGGCTTCATATCCATGTCAATCGAACGGTTTATCGTCAGATACTTGTGATATACATGATTTAGCTTCAACTGCATGCGAAACAAACGAGTTAGCTTCAAATCAATGCGAAGTAGAAGACTTATCTTCAAACCCATGCGAAGCAAGTGGTTTAGCTTCAAATACTTGTGATAAACATGATTTTGCTTCAATTGCATGCGAAACAAACGAGTTAGCTTCAAATCAATGCGAAATGGAAGGTTTATCTTCAAATCAATGCGAAACAAGTGATTTAGCTTCAAATAGTTGTGATATAAATGATTTAGCTTCAATTGCATGCGAAACAAACTAGTTAGCTTCAACTCAATGCGATGTAGAATGCTTAGCTTCAAATCCATGCCAATCAAACGGTTTAGCTTCAAATACATGCGATATACATGATTTAGTTTCAACTGCTTGCGAAACAATCGAGTTAGCTTCAAATCCATGCGTAACATATGATTTAGCTTCAAATCAATGCGAAGTAGAAGGCTGGGCTTCAAATCCATGCGAATTAAATGGTTTAGCTTCAAATACTTGTGATATACATGATTTAGTTTCAACTGCATGCGAAACAAACGAGTTAGCTTCAAATCCATGCGAAACATATGATTTACCTTCAAATCAATGCGAAGTAGAAGGCTTAGCTTCAAATCCATGCGAATCCAATGGTTTAGCTTCAAATACTTGTGATATACATGATTTAGTTTCAACTGCATGCGAAACAAACGAGTTAGCTTCAAATCCATGCGAAACATATGATTTAGCTTCAAATCAATGCGAAGTAGAAGGCTGAGCTTCAAATCCATGCGAATCAAATGGCTTCAAATACTTCTGATATACATGATTTAGCTTCAATTGCGTGAGAAACAAACGAGTTAGCTTCAACTACAAGCGAAACACATGATTCAGGTTTCTAATCAAAGCGATATTGAAGGCATGGCTTCATATCCATGTCAATCGAACGGTTTATCTTCAAATACTTGTGATATACATGATTTAGCTTCAACTGCATGCGAAACAAACGAGTTAGCTTCAAATCAATGCGAAGTAGAAGGCTTAGCTTCAAATCCATGCGAATCAAATGGTTTAGCTTCAAATACTTGTGATATAGATGATTTAGCTTCAACTGCATGCGAAACAAACTAATTAGCTTCAACTCAATGCGATGTAGAATGCTTAGCTTCAAATCCATGCCAATCAAACGGTTTAGCTTCAAATACTTGCGATATACATGATTTAGTTTCAACTGCATGCGAAACAAACGAGTTTGCTTCAAATCCATGCGTAACATATGATTTAGCTTCAAATCAATGCGAAGTAGAAGGCTGAGCTTCAAATCCATGCGAATTAAATGGTTTAGCTTCAAATACTTGTGATATACATGATTTAGTTTCAACTGCATGCGAAACAAACGAGTTAGCTTCAAATCCATGCGAAACATATGATTTACCTTCAAATCAATGCGAAGTAGAAGGCTTAGCTTCAAATCCATGCGAATCCAATGGTTTAGCTTCAAATACTTGTGATATACATGATTTAGTTTCAACTGCATGCGAAACAAACGAGTTAGCTTCAAATCCATGCGAAACATATGATTTAGCTTCAAATCAATGCGAAGTAGAAGGCTGAGCTTCAAATCCATGCGAATCAAATGGCTTCAAATACTTCTGATATACATGATTTAGCTTCAATTGCGTGAGAAACAAACGAGTTAGCTTCATCTACAAGCGAAACACATGATACAGGTTTCGAATCAAAGCGATATTGAAGGCATGGCTTCATATCCATGTCAATCGAACGGTTTATCTTCAAATACTTGTGATATACATGATTTAGCTTCAACTGCATGCGAAACAAACGAGTTAGCTACAAATCAATGCGAAGTAGAAGGCTTAGCTTCAAATCCATGCGAATCAAATGGTTTAGCTTCAAATACTTGTGATATACATGATTTTGCTTCAATTGCATGCGAAACAAACGAGTTAGCTTCAAATCAATGAGAAGTGGGAGGTTTATTTTCAAATCAATGCGAAACAAGTGATTTAGCTTCAAATAGTTGTGATATAAATGATTTAGCTTCAACTGCATGCGAAACAAACTAATTAGCTTCAACTCAATGCGATGTAGAATGCTTAGCTTCAAATCCATGCCAATCAAACGGTTTAGCTTCAAATACTTGCGATATACATGATTTAGTTTCAACTGCATGCGAAACAAACGAGTTTGCTTCAAATCCATGCGTAACATATGATTTAGCTTCAAATCAATGCGAAGTAGAAGGCTGAGCTTCAAATCCATGCGAATTAAATGGTTTAGCTTCAAATACTTGTGATATACATGATTTAGTTTCAACTGCATGCGAAACAAACGAGTTAGCTTCAAATCCATGCGAAACATATGATTTACCTTCAAATCAATGCGAAGTAGAAGGCTTAGCTTCAAATCCATGCGAATCCAATGGTTTAGCTTCAAATACTTGTGATATACATGATTTAGTTTCAACTGCATGCGAAACAAACGAGTTAGCTTCAAATCCATGCGAAACATATGATTTAGCTTCAAATCAATGCGAAGTAGAAGGCTGAGCTTCAAATCCATGCGAATCAAATGGCTTCAAATACTTCTGATATACATGATTTAGCTTCAATTGCGTGAGAAACAAACGAGTTAGCTTCAACTACAAGCGAAACACATGATTCAGGTTTCTAATCAAAGCGATATTGAAGGCATGGCTTCATATCCATGTCAATCGAACGGTTTATCTTCAAATACTTGTGATATACATGATTTAGCTTCAACTGCATGCGAAACAAACGAGTTAGCTACAAATCAATGCGAAGTAGAAGGCTTAGCTTCAAATCCATGCGAATCAAATGGTTTAGCTTCAAATACTTGTGATATACATGATTTTGCTTCAATTGCATGCGAAACAAACGAGTTAGCTTCAAATCAATGAGAAGTGGGAGGTTTATTTTCAAATCAATGCGAAACAAGTGATTTAGCTTCAAATAGTTGTGATATAAATGATTTAGCTTCAACTGCATGCGAAACAAACTAATTAGCTTCAACTCAATGCGATGTAGAATGCTTAGCTTCAAATCCATGCCAATCAAACGGTTTAGCCTCAAATACTTGCGATATACATGATTTAGTTTCAACTGCATGCGAAACAAACGAGTTTGCTTCAAATCCATGCGTAACATATGATTTAGCTTCAAATCAATGCGAAGTAGAATACTTATCTTCAAACCCATGCGAAGCAAGTGGTTTAGCTTCAAATACTTGTGATAAACATGATTTTGCTTCAATTGCATGCGAAACAAACGAGTTAGCTTCAAATCAATGCGAAGTGGGAGGTTTATCTTCAAATCAATGCGAAACAAGTGATTTAGCTTCAAATACTTGTGATAAACATGATTTAGCTTCAACTGCATGCGAAACAAACGAGTTAGCTTCAAATCAATGCGAAGTAAATGGTTTATCTTCAAATCAATGCGAAGTAGAAGGCTTAGCTTCAAATCCATGCGAAACAAAATCTTTAGCTTCATATACTTGTAATATACATTATTTAGTTTCAACTGCTTGCGAAACTATCGAGTTAGCTTCAAATCAATGCGAAGTAGAAGACTTATCTTCAAACCCATGCGAAGCAAGTGGTTTAGCTTCAAATACTTGTGATAAACATGATTTTGCTTCAATTGCATGCGAAACAAACGAGTTAGCTTCAAATCAATGCGAAGTGGGAGGTTTATCTTCAAATCAATGCGAAACAAGTGATTTAGCTTCAAATACTTGTGATAAACATGATTTAGCTTCAACTGCATGCGAAACAAACGAGTTAGCTTCAAATCCATGCGAAACATATGATTTAGCTTCAAATCAATGCGAAGTAGAAGGCTGAGCTTCAAATCCATTCGAATCAAATGGTTTAGCTTCAAATACTTCTGATATACATGATTTAGCTTCAATTGCGTGAGAAACAAACGAGTTAGCTTCAACTACAAGCGAAACACATGATTCAGGTTTGAAATCAAAGCGATATTGAAGGCATGGCTTCATATCCATGTCAATCGAACGGTTTATCGTCAGATACTTGTGATATACATGATTTAGCTTCAACTGCATGCGAAACAAACGAGTTAGCTTCAAATCAATGCGAAGTAGAAGACTTATCTTCAAACCCATGCGAAGCAAGTGGTTTAGCTTCAAATACTTGTGATAAACATGATTTTGCTTCAATTGCATGCGAAACAAACGAGTTAGCTTCAAATCAATGCGAAATGGGAGGTTTATCTTCAAATCAATGCGAAACAAGTGATTTAGCTTCAAATAGTTGTGATATAAATGATTTAGCTTCAATTGCATGCGAAACAAACTAGTTAGCTTCAACTCAATGCGATGTAGAATGCTTAGCTTCAAATCCATGCCAATCAAACGGTTTAGCTTCAAATACATGCGATATACATGATTTAGTTTCAACTGCTTGCGAAACAATCGAGTTAGCTTCAAATCCATGCGTAACATATGATTTAGCTTCAAATCAATGCGAAGTAGAAGGCTGGGCTTCAAATCCATGCGAATTAAATGGTTTAGCTTCAAATACTTGTGATATACATGATTTAGTTTCAACTGCATGCGAAACAAACGAGTTAGCTTCAAATCCATGCGAAACATATGATTTACCTTCAAATCAATGCGAAGTAGAAGGCTTAGCTTCAAATCCATGCGAATCCAATGGTTTAGCTTCAAATACTTGTGATATACATGATTTAGTTTCAACTGCATGCGAAACAAACGAGTTAGCTTCAAATCCATGCGAAACATATGATTTAGCTTCAAATCAATGCGAAGTAGAAGGCTGAGCTTCAAATCCATGCGAATCAAATGGCTTCAAATACTTCTGATATACATGATTTAGCTTCAATTGCGTGAGAAACAAACGAGTTAGCTTCAACTACAAGCGAAACACATGATTCAGGTTTCTAATCAAAGCGATATTGAAGGCATGGCTTCATATCCATGTCAATCGAACGGTTTATCTTCAAATACTTGTGATATACATGATTTAGCTTCAACTGCATGCGAAACAAACGAGTTAGCTTCAAATCAATGCGAAGTAGAAGGCTTAGCTTCAAATCCATGCGAATCAAATGGTTTAGCTTCAAATACTTGTGATATAGATGATTTAGCTTCAACTGCATGCGAAACAAACTAATTAGCTTCAACTCAATGCGATGTAGAATGCTTAGCTTCAAATCCATGCCAATCAAACGGTTTAGCTTCAAATACTTGCGATATACATGATTTAGTTTCAACTGCATGCGAAACAAACGAGTTTGCTTCAAATCCATGCGTAACATATGATTTAGCTTCAAATCAATGCGAAGTAGAAGGCTGAGCTTCAAATCCATGCGAATTAAATGGTTTAGCTTCAAATACTTGTGATATACATGATTTAGTTTCAACTGCATGCGAAACAAACGAGTTAGCTTCAAATCCATGCGAAACATATGATTTACCTTCAAATCAATGCGAAGTAGAAGGCTTAGCTTCAAATCCATGCGAATCCAATGGTTTAGCTTCAAATACTTGTGATATACATGATTTAGTTTCAACTGCATGCGAAACAAACGAGTTAGCTTCAAATCCATGCGAAACATATGATTTAGCTTCAAATCAATGCGAAGTAGAAGGCTGAGCTTCAAATCCATGCGAATCAAATGGCTTCAAATACTTCTGATATACATGATTTAGCTTCAATTGCGTGAGAAACAAACGAGTTAGCTTCAACTACAAGCGAAACACATGATTCAGGTTTCTAATCAAAGCGATATTGAAGGCATGGCTTCATATCCATGTCAATCGAACGGTTTATCTTCAAATACTTGTGATATACATGATTTAGCTTCAACTGCATGCGAAACAAACGAGTTAGCTACAAATCAATGCGAAGTAGAAGGCTTAGCTTCAAATCCATGCGAATCAAATGGTTTAGCTTCAAATACTTGTGATATACATGATTTTGCTTCAATTGCATGAGAAAAAAACGAGTTAGCTTCAAATCAATGAGAAGTGGGAGGTTTATTTTCAAATCAAGGCGAAACAAGTGATTTAGCTTCAAATAGTTGTGATATAAATGATTTAGCTTCAACTGCATGCGAAACAAACTAATTAGCTTCAACTCAATGCGATGTAGAATGCTTAGCTTCAAATCCATGCCAATCAAACGGTTTAGCCTCAAATACTTGCGATATACATGATTTAGTTTCAACTGCATGCGAAACAAACGAGTTTGCTTCAAATCCATGCGTAACATATGATTTAGCTTCAAATCAATGCGAAGTAGAAGGCTGAGCTTCAAATCCATGCGAATTAAATGGTTTAGCTTCAAATACTTGTGATATACATGATTTAGTTTCAACTGCATGCGAAACAAACGAGTTAGCTTCAAATCCATGCGAAACATATGATTTACCTTCAAATCAATGTGAAGTAGAAGGCTTAGCTTCAAATCCATGCGAATCCAATGGTTTAGCTTCAAATACTTGCGATATACATGATTTAGCTTCAATTGCGTGAGAAACAAACGAGTTAGCTTCAACTACAAGCGAAACACATGATTCAGGTTTCAAATCAATGCGATATTGAAGGCATAGCTTCAAATCCATGTCAATTGAACGGTTTGTCTTCAAATACTTGTGATATACATGATTTAGCTTCAACTGCATGCGAAACAAACGAGTTAGCTTCATATCAATGCGAAGTGGGAGGTTTATCTTCAAATCCATGCGAAACAAATGGTTTAGCTTCAAATACTTGTAATATAGATGATTTAGCTTCAACTGCATGCGAAACAAACGAGTTAGCTTCAAATCCATGCGAAACATATGATTTAGCTTCAAATCAATGCGAAGTAGAAGGCTGAGCTTCAAATCCATTCGAATCAAATGGTTTAGCTTCAAATACTTCTGATATACATGATTTAGCTTCAATTGCGTGAGAAACAAACGAGTTAGCTTCAACTACAAGCGAAACACATGATTCAGGTTTCAAATCAAAGCGATATTGAAGGCATGGCTTCATATCCATGTCAATCGAACGGTTTATCTTCAGATACTTGTGATATACATGAGTTAGCTTCAACTGCATGCGAAACAAACGAGTTAGCTTCAAATCAATGCGAAGTAGAAGGCTTAGCTTCAAATCCATACGAATCAAATGGTTTAGCTTCAAATACTTGTGATATACATGATTTTGCTTCAATTGCATGCGAAACAAACGAGTTAGCTTCAAATCAATGCGAAATGGGAGGTTTATCTTCAAATCAATGCGAAACAAGTGATTTAGCTTCAAATAGTTGTGATATAAATGATTTAGCTTCAATTGCATGCGAAACAAACTAGTTAGCTTCAACTCAATGCGATGTAGAATGCTTAGCTTCAAATCCATGCCAATCAAACGGTTTAGCTTCAAATACATGCGATATACATGATTTAGTTTCAACTGCTTGCGAAACAATCGAGTTAGCTTCAAATCCATGCGTAACATATGATTTAGCTTCAAATCAATGCGAAGTAGAAGGCTGGGCTTCAAATCCATGCGAATTAAATGGTTTAGCTTCAAATACTTGTGATATACATGATTTAGTTTCAACTGCATGCGAAACAAACGAGTTAGCTTCAAATCCATGCGAAACATATGATTTACCTTCAAATCAATGCGAAGTAGAAGGCTTAGCTTCAAATCCATGCGAATCCAATGGTTTAGCTTCAAATACTTGTGATATACATGATTTAGTTTCAACTGCATGCGAAACAAACGAGTTAGCTTCAAATCCATGCGAAACATATGATTTAGCTTCAAATCAATGCGAAGTAGAAGGCTGAGCTTCAAATCCATGCGAATCAAATGGCTTCAAATACTTCTGATATACATGATTTAGCTTCAATTGCGTGAGAAACAAACGAGTTAGCTTCAACTACAAGCGAAACACATGATTCAGGTTTCAAATCAAAGCGATATTGAAGGCATGGCTTCATATCCATGTCAATCGAACGGTTTATCTTCAAATACTTGTGATATACATGATTTAGCTTCAACTGCATGCGAAACAAACGAGTTAGCTTCAAATCAATGCGAAGTAGAAGACTTAGCTTCAAATCCATGCGAATCAAATGGTTTAGCTTCAAATACTTGTGATATACATGATTTTGCTTCAATTGCATGCGAAACAAACGAGTTAGCTTCAAATCAATGAGAAGTGGGAGGTTTATTTTCAAATCAATGCGAAACAAGTGATTTAGCTTCAAATAGTTGTGATATAAATGATTTAGCTTCAACTGCATGCGAAACAAACTAATTAGCTTCAACTCAATGCGATGTAGAATGCTTAGCTTCAAATCCATGCCAATCAAACGGTTTAGCTTCAAATACTTGCGATATACATGATTTAGTTTCAACTGCATGCGAAACAAACGAGTTTGCTTCAAATCCATGCGTAACATATGATTTACCTTCAAATCAATGCGAAGTAGAAGGCTTAGCTTCAAATCCATGCGAATCCAATGGTTTAGCTTCAAATACTTGTGATATACATGATTTAGTTTCAACTGCATGCGAAACAAACGAGTTAGCTTCAAATCCATGCGAAACATATGATTTAGCTTCAAATCCATGCGAATCAAATGGCTTCAAATACTTCTGATATACATGATTTAGCTTCAATTGCGTGAGAAACAAACGAGTTAGCTTCAACTACAAGCGAAACACATGATTCAGGTTTCTAATCAAAGCGATATTGAAGGCATGGCTTCATATCCATGTCAATCGAACGGTTTATCTTCAAATACTTGTGATATACATGATTTAGCTTCAACTGCATGCGAAACAAACGAGTTAGCTTCAAATCAATGCGAAGTAGAAGGCTTAGCTTCAAATCCATGCGAATCAAATGGTTTAGCTTCAAATACTTGTGATATAGATGATTTAGCTTCAACTGCATGCGAAACAAACTAATTAGCTTCAACTCAATGCGATGTAGAATGCTTAGCTTCAAATCCATGCCAATCAAACGGTTTAGCTTCAAATACTTGCGATATACATGATTTAGTTTCAACTGCATGCGAAACAAACGAGTTTGCTTCAAATCCATGCGTAACATATGATTTAGCTTCAAATCAATGCGAAGTAGAAGGCTGAGCTTCAAATCCATGCGAATTAAATGGTTTAGCTTCAAATACTTGTGATATACATGATTTAGTTTCAACTGCATGCGAAACAAACGAGTTTGCTTCAAATCCATGCGTAACATATGATTTAGCTTCAAATCAATGCGAAGTAGAAGGCTGGGCTTCAAATCCATGCGAATTAAATGGTTTAGCTTCAAATACTTGTGATATACATGATTTAGTTTCAACTGCATGCGAAACAAACGAGTTAGCTTCAAATCCATGCGAAACATATGATTTACCTTCAAATCAATGCGAAGTAGAAGGCTTAGCTTCAAATCCATGCGAATCCAATGGTTTAGCTTCAAATACTTGTGATATACATGATTTAGTTTCAACTGCATGCGAAACAAACGAGTTAGCTTCAAATCCATGCGAAACATATGATTTAGCTTCAAATCAATGCGAAGTAGAAGGCTGAGCTTCAAATCCATGCGAATCAAATGGCTTCAAATACTTGTGATATACATGATTTAGCTTCAATTTCGTGAGAAACAAACGAGATAGCTTCAACTACAAGCGAAACACATGATTCAGGTTTCAAATCAAAGCGATATTGAAGGCATGGCTTCATATCCATGTCAATCGAACGGTTTATCTTCAAATACTTGTGATATACATGATTTAGCTTCAACTGCATGCGAAACAAACGAGTTAGCTTCAAATCAATGCGAAGTAGAAGACTTAGCTTCAAATCCATGCGAATCAAATGGTTTAGCTTCAAATACTTGTGATATACATGATTTTGCTTCAATTGCATGCGAAACAAACGAGTTAGCTTCAAATCAATGAGAAGTGGGAGGTTTATTTTCAAATCAATGCGAAACAAGTGATTTAGCTTCAAATAGTTGTGATATAAATGATTTAGCTTCAACTGCATGCGAAACAAACTAATTAGCTTCAACTCAATGCGATGTAGAATGCTTAGCTTCAAATCCATGCCAATCAAACGGTTTAGCTTCAAATACTTGCGATATACATGATTTAGTTTCAACTGCATGCGAAACAAACGAGTTTGCTTCAAATCCATGCGTAACATATGATTTACCTTCAAATCAATGCGAAGTAGAAGGCTTAGCTTCAAATCCATGCGAATCCAATGGTTTAGCTTCAAATACTTGTGATATACATGATTTAGTTTCAACTGCATGCGAAACAAACGAGTTAGCTTCAAATCCATGCGAAACATATGATTTAGCTTCAAATCCATGCGAATCAAATGGCTTCAAATACTTCTGATATACATGATTTAGCTTCAATTGCGTGAGAAACAAACGAGTTAGCTTCAACTACAAGCGAAACACATGATTCAGGTTTCTAATCAAAGCGATATTGAAGGCATGGCTTCATATCCATGTCAATCGAACGGTTTATCTTCAAATACTTGTGATATACATGATTTAGCTTCAACTGCATGCGAAACAAACGAGTTAGCTTCAAATCAATGCGAAGTAGAAGGCTTAGCTTCAAATCCATGCGAATCAAATGGTTTAGCTTCAAATACTTGTGATATAGATGATTTAGCTTCAACTGCATGCGAAACAAACTAATTAGCTTCAACTCAATGCGATGTAGAATGCTTAGCTTCAAATCCATGCCAATCAAACGGTTTAGCTTCAAATACTTGCGATATACATGATTTAGTTTCAACTGCATGCGAAACAAACGAGTTTGCTTCAAATCCATGCGTAACATATGATTTAGCTTCAAATCAATGCGAAGTAGAAGGCTGAGCTTCAAATCCATGCGAATTAAATGGTTTAGCTTCAAATACTTGTGATATACATGATTTAGTTTCAACTGCATGCGAAACAAACGAGTTAGCTTCAAATCCATGCGTAACATATGATTTAGCTTCAAATCAATGCGAAGTAGAAGGCTTAGCTTCAAATCCATGCGAATCCAATGGTTTAGCTTCAAATACTTGTGATATACATGATTTAGTTTCAACTGCATGCGAAACAAACGAGTTAGCTTCAAATCCATGCGAAACATATGATTTACCTTCAAATCAATGCGAAGTAGAAGGCTTAGCTTCAAATCCATGCGAATCCAATGGTTTAGCTTCAAATACTTGTGATATACATGATTTAGTTTCAACTGCATGCGAAACAAACGAGTTAGCTTCAAATCCATGCGAAACATATGATTTAGCTTCAAATCAATGCGAAGTAGAAGGCTGAGCTTCAAATCCATGCGAATCAAATGGCTTCAAATACTTCTGATATACATGATTTAGCTTCAATTGCGTGAGAAACAAACGAGTTAGCTTCAACTACAAGCGAAACACATGATTCAGGTTTCTAATCAAAGCGATATTGAAGGCATGGCTTCATATCCATGTCAATCGAACGGTTTATCTTCAAATACTTGTGATATACATGATTTAGCTTCAACTGCATGCGAAACAAACGAGTTAGCTTCAAATCAATGCGAAGTAGAAGGCTTAGCTTCAAATCCATGCGAATCAAATGGTTTAGCTTCAAATACTTGTGATATACATGATTTTGCTTCAATTGCATGCGAAACAAACGAGTTAGCTTCAAATCAATGAGAAGTGGGAGGTTTATTTTCAAATCAATGCGAAACAAGTGATTTAGCTTCAAATAGTTGTGATATAAATGATTTAGCTTCAACTGCATGCGAAACAAACTAATTAGCTTCAACTCAATGCGATGTAGAATGCTTAGCTTCAAATCCATGCCAATCAAACGGTTTAGCTTCAAATACTTGCGATATACATGATTTAGTTTCAACTGCATGCGAAACAAACGAGTTTGCTTCAAATCCATGCGTAACATATGATTTAGCTTCAAATCAATGCGAAGTAGAAGGCTGAGCTTCAAATCCATGCGAATCCAATGGTTTAGCTTTAAATACTTGTGATATACATGATTTAGTTTCAACTGCATGCGAAACAAACGAGTTAGCTTCAAATCCATGCGAAACATATGATTTAGCTTCAAATCAATGCGAAGTAGAAGGCTGAGCTTCAAATCCATGCGAATCAAATGGCTTCAAATACTTCTGATATACATGATTTAGCTTCAATTGCGTGAGAAACAAACGAGTTAGCTTCAACTACAAGCGAAACACATGATTCAGGTTTCTAATCAAAGCGATATTGAAGGCATGGCTTCATATCCATGTCAATCGAACGGTTTATCTTCAAATACTTGTGATATACATGATTTAGCTTCAACTGCAGGCGAAACAAACGAGTTAGCTTCAAATCAATGAGAAGTGGGAGGTTTATTTTCAAATCCACGCGAAACACATGATCTAGCCTCAAATTTAGGCGAAGTAGAAGGCTGAGCTTCAAATCCATGCGAATCAAATGGTTTAGCTTCAAATACTTCTGATATACATGATTTAGTTTCAACTGCTTGCGAAACAAACGAGTTAGCTTCAAATCCATGCGTAACATATGATTTAGCTTCAAATCAATGCGAAGTAGAAGGCTGAGCTTCAAATCCATGCGAATTAAATGGTTTAGCTTCAAATACTTGTGATAAACATGATTTAGCTTCAACTGCATGCGAAACAAACGAGTTAGCTTCAAATCAATGCGAAGTAAATGGTTTAGCTTCAAATACTTGTGATATACATGATTTTGCTTCAATTGCATGCGAAACAAACGAGTTAGCTTCAAATCAATGCGAAGTGGGAGGTTTATCTTCAAATCAATGCGAAACAAGTGATTTAGCTTCAAATACTTGCGATATACATGATTTAGTTTCAACTGCATGCGAAACAAACGAGTTAGCTTCAAATCCATGCGAAACATATGATTTAGCTTCAAATCAATGCGAAGTAGAAGGCTGAGCTTCAAATCCATTCGAATCAAATGGTTTAGCTTCAAATACTTCTGATATACATGATTTAGCTTCAATTGCGTGAGAAACAAACGAGTTAGCTTCAACTACAAGCGAAACACATGATTCAGGTTTGAAATCAAAGCGATATTGAAGGCATGGCTTCATATCCATGTCAATCGAACGGTTTATCTTCAGATACTTGTGATATACATGATTTAGCTTCAACTGCATGCGAAACAAACGAGTTAGCTTCAAATCAATGCGAAGTAGAAGGCTTAGCTTCAAATCCATACGAATCAAATGGTTTAGCTTCAAATACTTGTGATATACATGATTTTGCTTCAATTGCATGCGAAACAAACGAGTTAGCTTCAAATCAATGCGAAATGGGAGGTTTATCTTCAAATCAATGCGAAACAAGTGATTTAGCTTCAAATAGTTGTGATATAAATGATTTAGCTTCAATTGCATGCGAAACAAACTAGTTAGCTTCAACTCAATGCGATGTAGAATGCTTAGCTTCAAATCCATGCCAATCAAACGGTTTAGCTTCAAATACATGCGATATACATGATTTAGTTTCAACTGCTTGCGAAACAATCGAGTTAGCTTCAAATCCATGCGTAACATATGATTTAGCTTCAAATCAATGCGAAGTAGAAGGCTGGGCTTCAAATCCATGCGAATTAAATGGTTTAGCTTCAAATACTTGTGATATACATGATTTAGTTTCAACTGCATGCGAAACAAACGAGTTAGCTTCAAATCCATGCGAAACATATGATTTACCTTCAAATCAATGCGAAGTAGAAGGCTTAGCTTCAAATCCATGCGAATCCAATGGTTTAGCTTCAAATACTTGTGATATACATGATTTAGTTTCAACTGCATGCGAAACAAACGAGTTAGCTTCAAATCCATGCGAAACATATGATTTAGCTTCAAATCAATGCGAAGTAGAAGGCTGAGCTTCAAATCCATGCGAATCAAATGGCTTCAAATACTTCTGATATACATGATTTAGCTTCAATTGCGTGAGAAACAAACGAGTTAGCTTCAACTACAAGCGAAACACATGATTCAGGTTTCTAATCAAAGCGATATTGAAGGCATGGCTTCATATCCATGTCAATCGAACGGTTTATCTTCAAATACTTGTGATATACATGATTTAGCTTCAACTGCATGCGAAACAAACGAGTTAGCTTCAAATCAATGCGAAGTAGAAGGCTTAGCTTCAAATCCATGCGAATCAAATGGTTTAGCTTCAAATACTTGTGATATACATGATTTTGCTTCAATTGCATGCGAAACAAACGAGTTAGCTTCAAATCAATGAGAAGTGGGAGGTTTATTTTCAAATCAATGCGAAACAAGTGATTTAGCTTCAAATAGTTGTGATATAAATGATTTAGCTTCAATTGCATGCGAAACAAACTAATTAGCTTCAACTCAATGCGATGTAGAATGCTTAGCTTCAAATCCATGCCAATCAAACGGTTTAGCTTCAAATACATGCGATATACATGATTTAGTTTCAACTGCATGCGAAACAAACGAGTTTGCTTCAAATCCATGCGTAACATATGATTTAGCTTCAAATCAATGCGAAGTAGAAGGCTGAGCTTCAAATCCATGCGAATTAAATGGATTAGCTTCAAATACTTGTGATATACATGATTTAGTTTCAACTGCATGCGAAACAAACGAGTTAGCTTCAAATCCATGCGAAACATATGATTTACCTTCAAATCAATGCGAAGTAGAAGGCTTAGCTTCAAATCCATGCGAATCCAATGGTTTAGCTTCAAATACTTGTGATATACATGATTTAGTTTCAACTGCATGCGAAACAAACGAGTTAGCTTCAAATCCATGCGAAACATATGATTTAGCTTCAAATCAATGCGAAGTAGAAGGCTGAGCTTCAAATCCATGCGAATCAAATGGCTTCAAATACTTCTGATATACATGATTTAGCAACTACAAGCGAAACACATGATTCAGGTTTCTAATCAAAGCGATATTGAAGGCATGGCTTCATATCCATGTCAATCGAACGGTTTATCTTCAAATACTTGTGATATACATGATTTAGCTTCAACTGCATGCGAAACAAACGAGTTAGCTACAAATCAATGCGAAGTAGAAGGCTTAGCTTCAAATCCATGCGAATCAAATGGTTTAGCTTCAAATACTTGTGATATACATGATTTTGCTTCAATTGCATGCGAAACAAACGAGTTAGCTTCAAATCAATGAGAAGTGGGAGGTTTATTTTCAAATCAAGGCGAAACAAGTGATTTAGCTTCAAATAGTTGTGATATAAATGATTTAGCTTCAACTGCATGCGAAACAAACTAATTAGCTTCAACTCAATGCGATGTAGAATGCTTAGCTTCAAATCCATGCCAATCAAACGGTTTAGCCTCAAATACTTGCGATATACATGATTTAGTTTCAACTGCATGCGAAACAAACGAGTTTGCTTCAAATCCATGCGTAACATATGATTTAGCTTCAAATCAATGCGAAGTAGAAGGCTGAGCTTCAAATCCATGCGAATTAAATGGTTTAGCTTCAAATACTTGTGATATACCTGATTTAGTTTCAACTGCATGCGAAACAAACGAGTTAGCTTCAAATCCAAGTGAAACACATGATTAAGCATCAAATTCAGGCGAAACACATGGTTTAGCATAATACTCATGCGAAACAGATGGTTTAGATTCAGATACTTGTGATAAACATGATTTAGCTTCAACTGCATGCGAAACAAACGAGTTAGCTTCAAATCCATGCGAAACATATGATTTACCTTCAAATCAATGCGAAGTAGTAGGCTTAGCTTCAAATCCATGCGAATCCAATGGTTTAGCTTCAAATACTTGTGATATACATGATTTAGCTTCAATTGCGTGAGAAACAAACGAGTTAGCTTCAACTACAAGCGAAACACATGATTCAGGTTTCAAATCAAAGCGATATTGAAGGCATGGCTTCATATCCATGTCAATCGAACGGTTTATCTTCAAATACTTGTGATATACATGATTTAGCTTCAACTGCATGCGAAACAAACGAGTTAGCTTCAAATCAATGCGAAGTGGGAGGTTTATCTTCAAATCCATGCGAATCAAATGGTTTAGCTTCAAATAATGGTAACGTAGATGATTTAGCTTCAACTGCATGTTAAACAAACGAGTTAGCTTCAAATCCATGCGAAACACATGATCTAGCCTCAAATTTATGCGAATCAAATGGTATAGCATCATAGCTTCATATTCTAGAGAAACAGATCATTTAGATTCAGATACATGTGACAAACATGATTTAGCTTCAACTGCATGCGAAACAAACGAGTTAGCTTCAAATCGAAGAGAAACACATGATTTAGCTTCAAATCAATGCGAAGTAGAAGGTTTAGCTTCAAATCCATGCGAAACAAATGCTTTAGATTGAAATACTTGTGATATACATGATTTAGCTTCAACGGCATGCGAAACAAACGAGTTAGCTTCAAATCCAAGAGAAACACATGATTTAGCTTCAAATCAATGCGAACTAGAAGGCTTAGCATCAAATCCATGCGAATCAAATGGTTTAGATTCAGATACTTGTGATAAACATGATTTAGCTTCAACTGCATGCGAAACAAACGAGTTAGCTACAAATCAATGCGAAGTAAATGGTTTATCTTCAAATCAATGCGAAGTAGAAGGCTTAGCTTCAAATCCATGCGAAACAAAATCTTTAGCTTCATATACTTGTAATATACATGATTTAGTTTCAACTGCTTGCGAAACTATCGAGTTAGCTTCAAATCAATGCGAAGTAGAAGACTTATCTTCAAACCCATGCGAAGCAAGTGGTTTAGCTTCAAATACTTGTGATAAACATGATTTTGCTTCAATTGCATGCGAAACAAACGAGTTAGCTTCAAATCAATGAGAAGTGGGAGGTTTATTTTCAAATCAATGCGAAACAAGTGATTTAGCTTCAAATAGTTGTGATATAAATGATTTAGCTTCAACTGCATGCGAAACAAACTAATTAGCTTCAACTCAATGCGATGTAGAATGCTTAGCTTCAAATCCATGCCAATCAAACGGTTTAGCCTCAAATACTTGCGATATACATGATTTAGTTTCAACTGCATGCGAAACAAACGAGTTTGCTTAAAATCCATGCGTAACATATGATTTAGCTTCAAATCAATGCGAAGTAGAAGACTTATCTTCAAACCCATGCGAAGCAAGTGGTTTAGCTTCAAATACTTGTGATAAACATGATTTTGCTTCAATTGCATGCGAAACAAACGAGTTAGCTTCAAATCAATGCGAAGTGGGAGGTTTATCTTCAAATCAATGCGAAACAAGTGATTTAGCTTCAAATACTTGCGATATACATGATTTAGTTTCAACTGCATGCGAAACAAACGAGTTAGCTTCAAATCCATGCGAAACATATGATTTAGCTTCAAATCAATGCGAAGTAGAAGGCTGAGTTTCAAATCCATGCGAATCAAATGGTTTAGCTTCAAATACTTCTGATATACATGATTTAGTTTCAACTGCTTGCGAAACAAACGAGTTAGCTTCAAATCCATGCGTAACATATGATTTAGCTTCAAATCAATGCGAAGTAGAAGGCTGAGCTTCAAATCCATGCGAATTAAATGGTTTAGCTTCAAATACTTGTGATAAACATGATTTAGCTTCAACTGCATGCGAAACAAACGAGTTAGCTTCAAATCAATGCGAAGTAAATGGTTTATCTTCAAATCAATGCGAAGTAGAAGGCTTAGCTTCAAATCCATGCGAAACAAAATCTTTAGCTTCATATACTTGTAATATACATTATTTAGTTTCAACTGCTTGCGAAACTATCGAGTTAGCTTCAAATCAATGCGAAGTAGAAGACTTATCTTCAAACCCATGCGAAGCAAGTGGTTTAGCTTCAAATACTTGTGATAAACATGATTTTGCTTCAATTGCATGCGAAACAAACGAGTTAGCTTCAAATCAATGCGAAGTGGGAGGTTTATCTTCAAATCAATGCAAAACAAGTGATTTAGCTTCAAATACTTGCGATATACATGATTTAGTTTCAACTGCATGCGAAACAAACGAGTTAGCTTCAAATCCATGCGAAACATATGATTTAGCTTCAAATCAATGCGAAGTAGAAGGCTGAGCTTCAAATCCATTCGAATCAAATGGTTTAGCTTCAAATACTTCTGATATACATGATTTAGCTTCAATTGCGTGAGAAACAAACGAGTTAGCTTCAACTACAAGCGAAACACATGATTCAGGTTTGAAATCAAAGCGATATTGAAGGCATGGCTTCATATCCATGTCAATCGAACGGTTTATCTTCAGATACTTGTGATATACATGATTTAGCTTCAACTGCATGCGAAACAAACGAGTTAGCTTCAAATCAATGCGAAGTAGAAGGCTTAGCTTCAAATCCATACGAATCAAATGGTTTAGCTTCAAATACTTGTGATAAACATGATTTTGCTTCAATTGCATGCGAAACAAACGAGTTAGCTTCAAATCAATGCGAAATGGGAGGTTTATCTTCAAATCAATGCGAAACAAGTGATTTAGCTTCAAATAGTTGTGATATAAATGATTTAGCTTCAATTGCATGCGAAACAAACTAGTTAGCTTCAACTCAATGCGATGTAGAATGCTTAGCTTCAAATCCATGCCAATCAAACGGTTTAGCTTCAAATACATGCGATATACATGATTTAGTTTCAACTGCTTGCGAAACAATCGAGTTAGCTTCAAATCCATGCGTAACATATGATTTAGCTTCAAATCAATGCGAAGTAGAAGGCTGGGCTTCAAATCCATGCGAATTAAATGGTTTAGCTTCAAATACTTGTGATATACATGATTTAGTTTCAACTGCATGCGAAACAAACGAGTTAGCTTCAAATCCATGCGAAACATATGATTTACCTTCAAATCAATGCGAAGTAGTAGGCTTAGCTTCAAATCCATGCGAATCCAATGGTTTAGCTTCAAATACTTGTGATATACATGATTTAGTTTCAACTGCATGCGAAACAAACGAGTTAGCTTCAAATCCATGCGAAACATATGATTTAGCTTCAAATCAATGCGAAGTAGAAGGCTGAGCTTCAAATCCATGCGAATCAAATGGCTTCAAATACTTCTGATATACATGATTTAGCTTCAATTGCGTGAGAAACAAACGAGTTAGCTTCAACTACAAGCGAAACACATGATTCAGGTTTCTAATCAAAGCGATATTGAAGGCATGGCTTCATATCCATGTCAATCGAACGGTTTATCTTCAAATACTTGTGATATACATGATTTAGCTTCAACTGCATGCGAAACAAACGAGTTAGCTTCAAATCAATGCGAAGTAGAAGGCTTAGCTTCAAATCCATGCGAATCAAATGGTTTAGCTTCAAATACTTGTGATATACATGATTTTGCTTCAATTGCATGCGAAACAAACGAGTTAGCTTCAAATCAATGAGAAGTGGGAGGTTTATTTTCAAATCAATGCGAAACAAGTGATTTAGCTTCAAATAGTTGTGATATAAATGATTTAGCTTCAACTGCATGCGAAACAAACTAATTAGCTTCAACTCAATGCGATGTAGAATGCTTAGCTTCAAATCCATGCCAATCAAACGGTTTAGCTTCAAATACTTGCGATATACATGATTTAGTTTCAACTGCATGCGAAACAAACGAGTTTGCTTCAAATCCATGCGTAACATATGATTTAGCTTCAAATCAATGCGAAGTAGAAGGCTGAGCTTCAAATCCATGCGAATTAAATGGTTTAGCTTCAAATACTTGTGATATACATGATTTAGTTTCAACTGCATTCGAAACAAACGAGTTAGCTTCAAATCCATGCGAAACATATGATTTACCTTCAAATCAATGCGAAGTAGAAGGCTTAGCTTCAAATCCATGCGAATCCAATGGTTTAGCTTCAAAAACTTGTGATATACATGATTTAGTTTCAACTGCATGCGAAACAAACGAGTTAGCTTCAAATCCATGCGAAACATATGATTTAGCTTCAAATCAATGCGAAGTAGAAGGCTGAGCTTCAAATCCATGCGAATCAAATGGCTTCAAATACTTCTGATATACATGATTTAGCTTCAATTGCGTGAGAAACAAACCAGTTAGCTTCAACTACAAGCGAAACACATGATTCAGGTTTCTAATCAAAGCGATATTGAAGGCATGGCTTCATATCCATGTCAATCGAACGGTTTATCTTCAAATACTTGTGATATACATGATTTAGCTTCAACTGCATGCGAAACAAACGAGTTAGCTACAAATCAATGCGAAGTAGAAGGCTTAGCTTCAAATCCATGCGAATCAAATGGTTCAGCTTCAAATACTTGTGATATACATGATTTTGCTTCAATTGCATGCGAAACAAACGAGTTAGCTTCAAATCAATGAGAAGTGGGAGGTTTATTTTCAAATCAAGGCGAAACAAGTGATTTAGCTTCAAATAGTTGTGATATAAATGATTTAGCTTCAACTGCATGCGAAACAAACTAATTAGCTTCAACTCAATGCGATGTAGAATGCTTAGCTTCAAATCCATGCCAATCAAACGGTTTAGCCTCAAATACTTGCGATATACATGATTTAGTTTCAACTGCATGCGAAACAAACGAGTTTGCTTCAAATCCATGCGTAACATATGATTTAGCTTCAAATCAATGCGAAGTAGAAGGCTGAGCTTCAAATCCATGCGAATTAAAT
This sequence comes from Megalopta genalis, assembly GCF_051020955.1. NCBI lineage: Eukaryota > Metazoa > Arthropoda > Insecta > Hymenoptera > Halictidae > Megalopta > Megalopta genalis. The sequence continues at coordinate 22,683 of NW_027477165.1, forward strand.
GGTTTAGCTTCAAATACTTGTGATATACATGATTTAGTTTCAACTGCATGCGAAACAAACGAGTTAGCTTCAAATCCATGCGAAACATATGATTTACCTTCAAATCAATGTGAAGTAGAAGGCTTAGCTTCAAATCCATGCGAATCCAATGGTTTAGCTTCAAATACTTGCGATATACATGATTTAGCTTCAATTGCGTGAGAAACAAACGAGTTAGCTTCAACTACAAGCGAAACACATGATTCAGGTTTCAAATCAATGCGATATTGAAGGCATAGCTTCAAATCCATGTCAATTGAACGGTTTGTCTTCAAATACTTGTGATATACATGATTTAGCTTCAACTGCATGCGAAACAAACGAGTTAGCTTCATATCAATGCGAAGTGGGAGGTTTATCTTCAAATCCATGCGAAACAAATGGTTTAGCTTCAAATACTTGTAATATAGATGATTTAGCTTCAACTGCATGCGAAACAAACGAGTTAGCTTCAAATCCATGCGAAACACATGATCTAGCCTCAAATTTATGCGAAGTAGAAGGCTGAGCTTCAAATCCATGCGAATCAAATGGTTTAGCTTCAAATACTTCTGATATACATGATTTAGCTTCAATTGCGTGAGAAACAAACGAGTTAGCTTCAACTACAAGCGAAACACATGATTCAGGTTTCAAATCAAAGCGATATTGAAGGCATGGCTTCATATCCATGTCAATCGAACGGTTTATCTTCAGATACTTGTGATATACATGATTTAGCTTCAACTGCATGCGAAACAAACGAGTTAGCTTCAAATCAATGCGAAGTAGAAGGCTTAGCTTCAAATCCATACGAATCAAATGGTTTAGCTTCAAATACTTGTGATATACATGATTTTGCTTCAATTGCATGCGAAACAAACGAGTTAGCTTCAAATCAATGCGAAGTGGGAGGTTTATCTTCAAATCAATGCGAAACAAGTGATTTAGCTTCAAATAGTTGTGATATAAATGATTTAGCTTCAATTGCATGCGAAACAAACTAGTTAGCTTCAACTCAATGCGATGTAGAATGCTTAGCTTCAAATCCATGCCAATCAAACGGTTTAGCTTCAAATACATGCGATATACATGATTTAGTTTCAACTGCTTGCGAAACTATCGAGTTAGCTTCAAATCAATGCGAAGTAGAAGACTTATCTTCAAACCCATGCGAAGCAAGTGGTTTAGCTTCAAATACTTGTGATAAACATGATTTTGCTTCAATTGCATGCGAAACAAACGAGTTAGCTTCAAATCAATGCGAAGTGGGAGGTTTATCTTCAAATCAATGCGAAACAAGTGATTTAGCTTCAAATACTTGCGATATACATGATTTAGTTTCAACTGCATGCGAAACAAACGAGTTAGCTTCAAATCCATGCGAAACATATGATTTAGCTTCAAATCAATGCGAAGTAGAAGGCTGAGCTTCAAATCCATGCGAATCAAATGGTTTAGCTTCAAATACTTCTGATATACATGATTTAGCTTCAATTGCGTGAGAAACAAACGAGTTAGCTTCAACTACAAGCGAAACACATGATTCAGGTTTCAAATCAATGCGATATTGAAGGCATAGCTTCAAATCCATGTCAATTGAACGGTTTATCTTCAAATACTTGTGATATACACGATTTAGCTTCAACTGCATGCGAAACAAACGAGTTAGCTTCAAATCAATGCGAAGTGGGAGGTTTATCTTCAAATCCATGCGAAACAAGTGGTTTAGCTTCAAATACTTGTAATATAGATGATTTAGCTTCAACTGCATGCGAAACAAACGAGTTAGCTTCAAATCCATGCGAAACACATGATCTAGCCTCAAATTTATGCGAATCAAATGGTATAGCATCATAGCTTCATGTTCTAGAGAAACAGATCATTTAGATTCAGATACATGTGACAAACATGATTTAGCTTCAACTGCATGCGAAAGAAACGAGGTAGCTTCAAATCGAAGAGAAACACATGATTTAGCTTCAAATCAATGCGAAGTAGAACGTTTAGCTTCAAATCCATGCGAAACAAATGCTTTAGATTGAAATACTTGTGATATACATGATTTAGCTTCAACGGCATGCGAAACAAACGAGTTAGCTTCAAATCCAAGAGAAACACATGATTTAGCTTCAAATCAATACGAACTAGAAGGCTTAGCATCAAATCCATGCGAATCAAATGGTTTAGATTCAGATACTTGTGATAAACATGATTTAGCTTCAACTGCATGCGAAACAAACGAGTTAGCTTCAAATCAATGCGAAGTAAATGGTTTATCTTCAAATCAATGCGAAGTAGAAGGCTTAGCTTCAAATCCATGCGAAACAAAATCTTTAGCTTCATATACTTGTAATATACATGATTTAGTTTCAACTGCTTGCGAAACTATCGAGTTAGCTTCAAATCAATGCGAAGTAGAAGACTTATCTTCAAACCCATGCGAAGCAAGTGGTTTAGCTTCAAATACTTGTGATAAACATGATTTTGCTTCAATTGCATGCGAAACAAACGAGTTAGCTTCAAATCAATGCGAAGTGGGAGGTTTATCTTCAAATCAATGCGAAACAAGTGATTTAGCTTCAAATACTTGCGATATACATGATTTAGTTTCAACTGCATGCGAAACAAACGAGTTAGCTTCAAATCCATGCGAAACATATGATTTAGCTTCAAATCAATGCGAAGTAGAAGGCTGAGTTTCAAATCCATGCGAATCAAATGGTTTAGCTTCAAATACTTCTGATATACATGATTTAGTTTCAACTGCTTGCGAAACAAACGAGTTAGCTTCAAATCCATGCGTAACATATGATTTAGCTTCAAATCAATGCGAAGTAGAAGGCTGAGCTTCAAATCCATGCGAATTAAATGGTTTAGCTTCAAATACTTGCGATATACCTGATTTAGTTTCAACTGCATGCGAAACAAACGAGTTAGCTTCAAATCCAAGTGAAACACATGATTTAGCATCAAATTCAGGCGAAACACATGGTTTAGCATAATACTCATGCGAAACAGATGGTTTAGATTCAGATACTTGTGATAAACATGATTTAGCTTCAACTGCATGCGAAACAAACGAGTTAGCTTCAAATCCATGCGAAACATATGATTTACCTTCAAATCAATGCGAAGTAGTAGGCTTAGCTTCAAATCCATGCGAATCCAATGGTTTAGCTTCAAATACTTGCGATATACATGATTTAGCTTCAATTGCGTGAGAAACAAACGAGTTAGCTTCAACTACAAGCGAAACACATGATTCAGGTTTCAAATCAATGCGATATTGAAGGCATAGCTTCAAATCCATGTCAATTGAACGGTTTGTCTTCAAATACTTGTGATATACATGATTTAGCTTCAACTGCATGCGAAACAAACGAGTTAGCTTCATATCAATGCGAAGTGGGAGGTTTATCTTCAAATCCATGCGAAACAAATGGTTTAGCTTCAAATACTTGTAATATAGATGATTTAGCTTCAACTGCATGCGAAACAAACGAGTTAGCTTCAAATCCATGCGAAACACATGATCTAGCCTCAAATTTATGCGAAGTAGAAGGCTGAGCTTCAAATCCATGCGAATCAAATGGTTTAGCTTCAAATACTTCTGATATACATGATTTAGCTTCAATTGCGTGAGAAACAAACGAGTTAGCTTCAACTACAAGCGAAACACATGATTCAGGTTTCAAATCAAAGCGATATTGAAGGCATGGCTTCATATCCATGTCAATCGAACGGTTTATCTTCAGATACTTGTGATATACATGATTTAGCTTCAACTGCATGCGAAACAAACGAGTTAGCTTCAAATCAATGCGAAGTAGAAGGCTTAGCTTCAAATCCATACGAATCAAATGGTTTAGCTTCAAATACTTGTGATATACATGATTTTGCTTCAATTGCATGCGAAACAAACGAGTTAGCTTCAAATCAATGCGAAGTGGGAGGTTTATCTTCAAATCAATGCGAAACAAGTGATTTAGCTTCAAATAGTTGTGATATAAATGATTTAGCTTCAATTGCATGCGAAACAAACTAGTTAGCTTCAACTCAATGCGATGTAGAATGCTTAGCTTCAAATCCATGCCAATCAAACGGTTTAGCTTCAAATACATGCGATATACATGATTTAGTTTCAACTGCTTGCGAAACTATCGAGTTAGCTTCAAATCAATGCGAAGTAGAAGACTTATCTTCAAACCCATGCGAAGCAAGTGGTTTAGCTTCAAATACTTGTGATAAACATGATTTTGCTTCAATTGCATGCGAAACAAACGAGTTAGCTTCAAATCAATGCGAAGTGGGAGGTTTATCTTCAAATCAATGCGAAACAAGTGATTTAGCTTCAAATACTTGCGATATACATGATTTAGTTTCAACTGCATGCGAAACAAACGAGTTAGCTTCAAATCCATGCGAAACATATGATTTAGCTTCAAATCAATGCGAAGTAGAAGGCTGAGTTTCAAATCCATGCGAATCAAATGGTTTAGCTTCAAATACTTCTGATATACATGATTTAGTTTCAACTGCTTGCGAAACAAACGAGTTAGCTTCAAATCCATGCGTAACATATGATTTAGCTTCAAATCAATGCGAAGTAGAAGGCTGAGCTTCAAATCCATGCGAATTAAATGGTTTAGCTTCAAATACTTGCGATATACCTGATTTAGTTTCAACTGCATGCGAAACAAACGAGTTAGCTTCAAATCCAAGTGAAACACATGATTTAGCATCAAATTCAGGCGAAACACATGGTTTAGCATAATACTCATGCGAAACAGATGGTTTAGATTCAGATACTTGTGATAAACATGATTTAGCTTCAACTGCATGCGAAACAAACGAGTTAGCTTCAAATCCATGCGAAACATATGATTTACCTTCAAATCAATGCGAAGTAGTAGGCTTAGCTTCAAATCCATGCGAATCCAATGGTTTAGCTTCAAATACTTGCGATATACATGATTTAGCTTCAATTGCGTGAGAAACAAACGAGTTAGCTTCAACTACAAGCGAAACACATGATTCAGGTTTCAAATCAATGCGATATTGAAGGCATAGCTTCAAATCCATGTCAATTGAACGGTTTGTCTTCAAATACTTGTGATATACATGATTTAGCTTCAACTGCATGCGAAACAAACGAGTTAGCTTCATATCAATGCGAAGTGGGAGGTTTATCTTCAAATCCATGCGAAACAAATGGTTTAGCTTCAAATACTTGTAATATAGATGATTTAGCTTCAACTGCATGCGAAACAAACGAGTTAGCTTCAAATCCATGCGAAACACATGATCTAGCCTCAAATTTATGCGAAGTAGAAGGCTGAGCTTCAAATCCATGCGAATCAAATGGTTTAGCTTCAAATACTTCTGATATACATGATTTAGCTTCAATTGCGTGAGAAACAAACGAGTTAGCTTCAACTACAAGCGAAACACATGATTCAGGTTTCAAATCAAAGCGATATTGAAGGCATGGCTTCATATCCATGTCAATCGAACGGTTTATCTTCAGATACTTGTGATATACATGATTTAGCTTCAACTGCATGCGAAACAAACGAGTTAGCTTCAAATCAATGCGAAGTAGAAGGCTTAGCTTCAAATCCATACGAATCAAATGGTTTAGCTTCAAATACTTGTGATATACATGATTTTGCTTCAATTGCATGCGAAACAAACGAGTTAGCTTCAAATCAATGCGAAGTGGGAGGTTTATCTTCAAATCAATGCGAAACAAGTGATTTAGCTTCAAATAGTTGTGATATAAATGATTTAGCTTCAATTGCATGCGAAACAAACTAGTTAGCTTCAACTCAATGCGATGTAGAATGCTTAGCTTCAAATCCATGCCAATCAAACGGTTTAGCTTCAAATACATGCGATATACATGATTTAGTTTCAACTGCTTGCGAAACTATCGAGTTAGCTTCAAATCAATGCGAAGTAGAAGACTTATCTTCAAACCCATGCGAAGCAAGTGGTTTAGCTTCAAATACTTGTGATAAACATGATTTTGCTTCAATTGCATGCGAAACAAACGAGTTAGCTTCAAATCAATGCGAAGTGGGAGGTTTATCTTCAAATCAATGCGAAACAAGTGATTTAGCTTCAAATACTTGCGATATACATGATTTAGTTTCAACTGCATGCGAAACAAACGAGTTAGCTTCAAATCCATGCGAAACATATGATTTAGCTTCAAATCAATGCGAAGTAGAAGGCTGAGCTTCAAATCCATGCGAATCAAATGGTTTAGCTTCAAATACTTCTGATATACATGATTTAGCTTCAATTGCGTGAGAAACAAACGAGTTAGCTTCAACTACAAGCGAAACACATGATTCAGGTTTCAAATCAATGCGATATTGAAGGCATAGCTTCAAATCCATGTCAATTGAACGGTTTATCTTCAAATACTTGTGATATACACGATTTAGCTTCAACTGCATGCGAAACAAACGAGTTAGCTTCAAATCAATGCGAAGTGGGAGGTTTATCTTCAAATCCATGCGAAACAAGTGGTTTAGCTTCAAATACTTGTAATATAGATGATTTAGCTTCAACTGCATGCGAAACAAACGAGTTAGCTTCAAATCCATGCGAAACACATGATCTAGCCTCAAATTTATGCGAATCAAATGGTATAGCATCATAGCTTCATGTTCTAGAGAAACAGATCATTTAGATTCAGATACATGTGACAAACATGATTTAGCTTCAACTGCATGCGAAAGAAACGAGGTAGCTTCAAATCGAAGAGAAACACATGATTTAGCTTCAAATCAATGCGAAGTAGAACGTTTAGCTTCAAATCCATGCGAAACAAATGCTTTAGATTGAAATACTTGTGATATACATGATTTAGCTTCAACGGCATGCGAAACAAACGAGTTAGCTTCAAATCCAAGAGAAACACATGATTTAGCTTCAAATCAATACGAACTAGAAGGCTTAGCATCAAATCCATGCGAATCAAATGGTTTAGATTCAGATACTTGTGATAAACATGATTTAGCTTCAACTGCATGCGAAACAAACGAGTTAGCTTCAAATCAATGCGAAGTAAATGGTTTATCTTCAAATCAATGCGAAGTAGAAGGCTTAGCTTCAAATCCATGCGAAACAAAATCTTTAGCTTCATATACTTGTAATATACATGATTTAGTTTCAACTGCTTGCGAAACTATCGAGTTAGCTTCAAATCAATGCGAAGTAGAAGACTTATCTTCAAACCCATGCGAAGCAAGTGGTTTAGCTTCAAATACTTGTGATAAACATGATTTTGCTTCAATTGCATGCGAAACAAACGAGTTAGCTTCAAATCAATGCGAAGTGGGAGGTTTATCTTCAAATCAATGCGAAACAAGTGATTTAGCTTCAAATACTTGCGATATACATGATTTAGTTTCAACTGCATGCGAAACAAACGAGTTAGCTTCAAATCCATGCGAAACATATGATTTAGCTTCAAATCAATGCGAAGTAGAAGGCTGAGTTTCAAATCCATGCGAATCAAATGGTTTAGCTTCAAATACTTCTGATATACATGATTTAGTTTCAACTGCTTGCGAAACAAACGAGTTAGCTTCAAATCCATGCGTAACATATGATTTAGCTTCAAATCAATGCGAAGTAGAAGGCTGAGCTTCAAATCCATGCGAATTAAATGGTTTAGCTTCAAATACTTGCGATATACCTGATTTAGTTTCAACTGCATGCGAAACAAACGAGTTAGCTTCAAATCCAAGTGAAACACATGATTTAGCATCAAATTCAGGCGAAACACATGGTTTAGCATAATACTCATGCGAAACAGATGGTTTAGATTCAGATACTTGTGATAAACATGATTTAGCTTCAACTGCATGCGAAACAAACGAGTTAGCTTCAAATCCATGCGAAACATATGATTTACCTTCAAATCAATGCGAAGTAGTAGGCTTAGCTTCAAATCCATGCGAATCCAATGGTTTAGCTTCAAATACTTGTGATATACATGATTTAGCTTCAATTGCGTGAGAAACAAACGAGTTAGCTTCAACTACAAGCGAAACACATGATTCAGGTTTCAAATCAAAGCGATATTGAAGGCATGGCTTCATATCCATGTCAATCGAACGGTTTATCTTCAAATACTTGTGATATACATGATTTAGCTTCAACTGCATGCGAAACAAACGAGTTAGCTTCAAATCAATGCGAAGTGGGAGGTTTATCTTCAAATCCATGCGAATCAAATGGTTTAGCTTCAAATAATGGTAACGTAGATGATTTAGCTTCAACTGCATGTTAAACAAACGAGTTAGCTTCAAATCCATGCGAAACACATGATCTAGCCTCAAATTTATGCGAATCAAATGGTATAGCATCATAGCTTCATATTCTAGAGAAACAGATCATTTAGATTCAGATACATGTGACAAACATGATTTAGCTTCAACTGCATGCGAAACAAACGAGTTAGCTTCAAATCGAAGAGAAACACATGATTTAGCTTCAAATCAATGCGAAGTAGAAGGTTTAGCTTCAAATCCATGCGAAACAAATGCTTTAGATTGAAATACTTGTGATATACATGATTTAGCTTCAACGGCATGCGAAACAAACGAGTTAGCTTCAAATCCAAGAGAAACACATGATTTAGCTTCAAATCAATGCGAACTAGAAGGCTTAGCATCAAATCCATGCGAATCAAATGGTTTAGATTCAGATACTTGTGATAAACATGATTTAGCTTCAACTGCATGCGAAACAAACGAGTTAGCTACAAATCAATGCGAAGTAAATGGTTTATCTTCAAATCAATGCGAAGTAGAAGGCTTAGCTTCAAATCCATGCGAAACAAAATCTTTAGCTTCATATACTTGTAATATACATGATTTAGTTTCAACTGCTTGCGAAACTATCGAGTTAGCTTCAAATCAATGCGAAGTAGAAGACTTATCTTCAAACCCATGCGAAGCAAGTGGTTTAGCTTCAAATACTTGTGATAAACATGATTTTGCTTCAATTGCATGCGAAACAAACGAGTTAGCTTCAAATCAATGCGAAGTGGGAGGTTTATCTTCAAATCAATGCGAAACAAGTGATTTAGCTTCAAATAGTTGTGATATACATGATTTAGCTTCAACTGCATGCGAAACAAACTAGTTAGCTTCAACTCAATGCGAAGTAGAGTGCTTAGCTTCAAATCCATGACAATCAAACGGTTTAGCTACAAATACTTGCGATATACATGATTTAGTTTCAACTGCATGCGAAACAAACGAGTTAGCTTCAAATCCATGCGTAACATATGATTTAGCTTCAAATCAATGCGAAGTAGAAGGCTGAGCTTGATATCCATGCGAATTAAATGGTTTAGCTTCAAATACTTGTGATATATATGATTTAGTTCAACTGCATGCGAAACAAACGAGTTAGCTACAAATCCATGCGAAACATATGATTTACCTTCAAATCAATGCGAAGTAGAAGGCTTAGCTTCAAATCCATGCGAATCCAATGGTTTAGCTTCAAATACTTGTGATATACATGATTTAGCTTCAATTGCGTGAGAAACAAACGAGTTAGCTTCAACTACAAGCGAAACACATGATTCAGGTTTCAAATCAAACGATATTGAAGGCATAGCTTCAAATCCATGTCAATTGAACGGTTTATCTTCAAATACTTGTGATATACATGATTTAGCTTCAACTGCATGCGAAACAAACGAGTTAGCTTCAAATCAATGCGAAGTGGGATGTTTATCTTCAAATCCATGCGAAACAAATGGTTTAGCTTCAAATACTGGTAACGTAGATGATTTAGCTTCAACTGCATGTTAAACAAACGAGTTAGCTTCAAATCCATGCGAAACACATGATCTAGCCTCAAATTTATGCGAATCAAATGGTATAGCATCATAGCTTCATATTCTAGAAAAACAGATCATTTAGATTCAGATACATATGACAAACATGATTTAGCTTCAACTGCATGCGAAACAAACGAGTTAGCTTCAAATCGAAGAGAAACACACGATTTAGCTTCAAATCAATGCGAAGTAGAAGGTTTAGCTTCAAATCCATGCGAAACAAATGGTTTAGATTGAAATACTTGTGATATACATGATTTAGCTTCAACGGCATGCGAAACAAACGAGTTAGCTACAAATCCATGCGAAACATATGATTTACCTTCAAATCAATGCGAAGTAGAAGGCTTAGCTTCAAATCCATGCGAATCCAATGGTTTAGCTTCAAATACTTGTGATATACATGATTTAGCTTCAACTGCATGCGAAACAAACTAGTTAGCTTCAACTCAATGCGAAGTAGAGTGCTTAGCTTCAAATCCATGACAATCAAACGGTTTAGCTACAAATACTTGCGATATACATGATTTAGTTTCAACTGCATGCGAAACAAACGAGTTAGCTTCAAATCCATGCGTTACATATGATTTAGCTCCAAATCAATGCGAAGAAGAAGGCTGAGCTTGATATCCATGCGAATTAAATGGTTTAGCTTCAAATACTTGTGATATACATGATTTAGTTCAACTGCATGCGAAACAAACGAGTTAGCTACAAATCCATGCGAAACATATGATTTACCTTCAAATCAATGCGAAGTAGAAGGCTTAGCTTCAAATCCATGCGAATCCAATGGTTTAGCTTCAAATACTTGTGATATACATGATTTAGCTTCAATTGCGTGAGAAACAAACGAGTTAGCTTCAAATCAATGCGAAGTGGGAGGTTTGTCTTCAAATCCATGCGACACAAACGGTTTAGCTACATATACTTGTAATATAGATGATTTAACTTCAACTGCATGCGAAACAAACGAGATAGCTTCAAATCCATGCGAAACACATGATCTAGCCTCAAATTTATGCGAATCAAATGATTTAGAATCATAGCTTCTTATTCTAGAGAAACAGATCATTTAGATTCAGATACTTGTGATAAACATGATTTAGCTTCAACTGCATGCGAAACAAACGAGTTAGCTTCAAATCCATACGAAGCAGAAGGATTATCTTTAAATACATGAGAAACAAATGGTTTAGCGTCAAATACTTGTGATATACACGATATAGTTTCAAATGAAGGCGAAACAGACCAGTTAGCTTCAAAAACATGCGAAACACATGATTTAGCTTCAAATCAATGCGAGGTAGAAGGCTTAGCTTCAAATACATGAGAAACAAATGATTTATCTTCAGATAATTGCGATATAAGTTACATAGCTTCAAATGCAGGCGAAACAATCGAATTAGCTTCAAATTCAAGCGAAGTAGAAGGCTTAGCTTCAAATCCGTGCGAAACGTATAGTTTAGCTTAAAATACTTGTTTTATACATGATTTAACTTCAACTGCATGCGAAACAAACGAGTTAGCTTCAAATCATTGCGAAGTAGAAGGCTTAGCTTCAAATCCATGCGAATCAAATGGTTTAGCTTCATATACTTGTGATAAACATGATTTAGCTTCAACTGCATGCGAAACAAACTAGTTAGCTTCAACTCAATGCGAAGTAGAATGCTTAGCTTCAAATCCATGACAATCAAACGGTTTAGCTTCAAATACTTGCGATATACGTGATTTAGTTTCAACTGCATGCGAAACAAACGAGTTAGCTACAAATCGATGCGAAACATATGATTTAGCTTCAAATCAATGCGAAGTAGAAGGCTGAGCATCAAATACATGCGAATCAAATGGTTTAGCTTCAAATAGTTGTGATATACATGATTTAGCTTCAACTGCATGCGAAGCAAACGAGTTAGCTTCAACTCAATGCGATGTAGAATGCTTAGGTTCAAATCCATGCCAATCAAACGGCTTAGCTTCAAATACTTGCGATATACATGATTTAGTTTCAACTGCATGCGAAACAAACGAGTTAGCTTCAAATCCATGCGTAACATATGATTTAGCTTCAAATCAATGCGAAGTAGAAGGCTGAGCTTCAAATCCATGCGAATTAAATGGTTTAGCTTCAAATACTTGCGATATACATGATTTAGTTTCAACTGCATGCGAAACAAACGAGTTAGCTTCAAATCCATGCGAAACATATGATTTAGCTTCAAATCAATGCGAAGTAGAAGGCTTAGCTTCAAATCCATGCGAATCCAATGGTTTAGCTTCAAATACTTGTGATATACATGATTTAGCTTCAATTGCGTGAGAAACAAACGAGTTAGCTTCAAATCAATGCGAAGTGGGAGGTTTGTCTTCAAATCCATGCGACACAAACGGTTTAGCTACATATACTTGTAATATAGATGATTTAACTTCAACTGCATGCGAAACAAACGAGATAGCTTCAAATCCATGCGAAACACACGATCTAGCCTCAAATTTATGCGAATCAAATGATTTAGAATCATAGCTTCTTATTCTAGAGAAACAGATCATTTAGATTCAGATACTTGTGATAAACATGATTTAGCTTCAACTGCATGCGAAACAAACGAGTTAGCTTCAAATCCATACGAAGCAGAAGGATTATCTTTAAATACATGAGAAACAAATGGTTTAGCGTCAAATACTTGTGATATACACGATATAGTTTCAAATGAAGGCGAAACAGACCAGTTAGCTTCAAAAACATGCGAAACACATGATTTAGCTTCAAATCAATGCGAGGTAGAAGGCTTAGCTTCAAATACATGAGAAACAAATGATTTATCTTCAGATAATTGCGATATAAGTTACATAGCTTCAAATGCAGGCGAAACAATCGAATTAGCTTCAAATTCAAGCGAAGTAGAAGGCTTAGCTTCAAATCCGTGCGAAACGTATAGTTTAGCTTAAAATACTTGTTTTATACATGATTTAACTTCAACTGCATGCGAAACAAACGAGTTAGCTTCAAATCATTGCGAAGTAGAAGGCTTAGCTTCAAATCCATGCGAATCAAATGGTTTAGCTTCATATACTTGTGATAAACATGATTTAGCTTCAACTGCATGCGAAACAAACTAGTTAGCTTCAACTCAATGCGAAGTAGAATGCTTAGCTTCAAATCCATGACAATCAAACGGTTTAGCTTCAAATACTTGCGATATACGTGATTTAGTTTCAACTGCATGCGAAACAAACGAGTTAGCTACAAATCGATGCGAAACATATGATTTAGCTTCAAATCAATGCGAAGTAGAAGGCTGAGCATCAAATACATGCGAATCAAATGGTTTAGCTTCAAATAGTTGTGATATACATGATTTAGCTTCAACTGCATGCGAAGCAAACGAGTTAGCTTCAACTCAATGCGATGTAGAATGCTTAGGTTCAAATCCATGCCAATCAAACGGCTTAGCTTCAAATACTTGCGATATACATGATTTAGTTTCAACTGCATGCGAAACAAACGAGTTAGCTTCAAATCCATGCGAAACATATGATTTAGCTTCAAATCAATGCGAAGTAGAAGGCTGAGCTTCAAATCCATGCGAATCAAATGGTTTAGCTTCAAATACTTCTGATATACATGATTTAGCTTCAATTGCGTGAGAAACAAACGAGTTAGCTTCAACTACAAGCGAAACACATGATTCAGGTTTCAAATCAAAGCGATATTGAAGGCATGGCTTCATATCCATGTCAATCGAACGGTTTATCTTCAAATACTTGTGATATACATGATTTAGCTTCAACTGCATGACAAACAAACGAGTTAGCTTCAAGTCAATGCGAAGAAGAAGGCTTAGCTTCAAATCCATGCGAATCAAATGGTTTAGCTTCAAATACTTGTGATATACATGATTTTGCTTCAATTGCATGCGAAACAAACGAGTTAGCTTCAAATCAATGCGAAGTGGGAGGTTTATCTTCAAATCCATGCGAAACAAATGGTTTAGCTTCAAATACTTGTAATATAGATGATTTAGCTTCAACTGCATGCGAAACAAACGAGTTAGCTTCAAATCAATGCGAAGTGGGAGGTTTATCTTCAAATCCATGCGACACAAATGGTTTAGCTACAAATACTTGTAATATACATGATTTAGCTTCAACTGCATGCGAAACAAACGAGTTAGCTTGAAATCCATGCGAAACACATGATCTAGCCTCAAATTTATGCGAATCAAATGGTTTAGCATCATAGCTTCATATTCTAGAGAAACAGATCATTTAGATTCAGATACTTGTGATAAACATGATTTAGCTTCAACTGCATGCGAAACAAACGAGTTAGCTTCAAATCCAAGTGAAACACATGATTTAGCATCAAATTCAGGCGAAACACATGGTTTAGCATAATATTCATGCGAAACAGATGGTTTAGATTCAGATACTTGTGATAAACATGATTTAGCTTCAACTGCATGCGAAACAAACGAGTTAGCTTCAAATCAATGCGAAGTGGGAGGTTTATCTTCAAATCAATGCGAAACAAGTGATTTAGCTTCATATAGTTGTGATATACATGATTTAGCTTCAACTGCATGCGAAACAAACTAGTTAGCTTCAACTTAATGCGAAGTAGAATGCTTATCTTCAAATCCATGACAATCATACGGTTTAGCTTCAAATACTTGCGATATACATGATTTAGTTTCAACTGCATGCGAAACAAACGAGTTAGCTTCAAATCCATGCGAAACATATGATTTAGCTTCAAATCAATGCGAAGTAGAAGGCTGAGCTTCAAATCCATGCGAATCAAATGGTTTAGCTTCAAATACTTCTGATATACATGATTTAGCTTCAATTGCGTGAGAAACAAACGAGTTAGCTTCAACTACAAGCGAAACACATGATCCAGGTTTCAAATCAAAGCGATATTGAAGGCATGGCTTCATATCCATGTCAATCGAACGGTTTATCTTCAAATACTTGTGATATACATGATTTAGCTTCAACTGCATGACAAACAAACGAGTTAGCTTCAAGTCAATGCGAAGAAGAAGGCTTAGCTTCAAATCCATGCGAATCAAATGGTTTAGCTTCAAATACTTGTGATATACATGATTTTGCTTCAATTGCATGCGAAACAAACGAGTTAGCTTCAAATCAATGCGAAGTGGGAGGTTTATCTTCAAATCCATGCGAAACAAATGCTTTAGCTTCAAATACTTGTAATATAGATGATTTAGCTTCAACTGCATGCGAAACAAACGAGTTAGCTTCAAATCAATGCGAAGTGGGAGGTTTATCTTCAAATCCATGCGACACAAATGGTTTAGCTACAAATACTTGTAATATACATGATTTAGCTTCAACTGCATGCGAAACAAACGAGTTAGCTTCAAATCCATGCGAAACACATGATCTAGCCTCAAATTTATGCGAATCAAATGGTTTAGCATCATAGCTTCATATTCTAGAGAAACAGATCATTTAGATTCAGATACTTGTGATAAACATGATTTAGCTTCAACTGCATGACAAACAAACGAGTTAGCTTCAAGTCAATGCGAAGAAGAAGGCTTAGCTTCAAATCCATGCGAATCAAATGGTTTAGCTTCAAATACTTGTGATATACATGATTTTGCTTCAATTGCATGTGAAACAAACGAGTTAGCTTCAAATCAATGCGAAGTGGGAGGTTTATCTTCAAATCCATGCGAAACAAATGGTTTAGCTTCAAATACTTGTAATATAGATGATTTAGCTTCAACTGCATGCGAAACAAACGAGTTAGCTTCAAATCCAAGTGAAACACATGATTTAGCATCAAATTCAGGCGAAACACATGGTTTAGCATAATATTCATGCGAAACAGATGGTTTAGATTCAGATACTTGTGATAAACATGATTTAGCTTCAACTGCATGCGAAACAAACGAGTTAGCTTCAAATCAATGCGAAGTGGGAGGTTTATCTTCAAATCAATGCGAAACAAGTGATTTAGCTTCAAATAGTTGTGATATACATGATTTAGCTTCAACTGCATGCGAAACAAACTAGTTAGCTTCAACTTAATGCGAAGTAGAATGCTTATCTTCAAATCCATGACAATCATACGGTTTAGCTTCAAATACTTGCGATATACATGATTTAGCTTCAACTGCATGCGAAACAAACGAGTTAGCTTCAAATCCATGCGTAACATATGATTTAGATTCAAATCAATGCGAAGTAGAAGGCAGAGCTTCAAATCCATGCGAATCAAATGGTTTAGCTTCAAATACTTCTGATATACATGATTTAGCTTCAATTGCGTGAGAAACAAACGAGTTAGCTTCAAATCCATGCGAAACATATGATTTACCTTCAAATCAATGCGAAGTAGAAGGCTTAGCTTCAAATCCATGCGAATCCAATGGTTTAGCTTCAAATACTTGTGATATACATGATTTAGCTTCAATTTCGTGAGAAACAAACGAGATAGCTTCAACTACAAGCGAAACACATGATTCAGGTTTCAAATCAATGCGATATTGAAGGCATAGCTTCAAATCCATGTCAATTGAACGGTCCATCTTCAAATACTTGTGATATACATGATTTAGCTTCAACTGCATGCGAAACAAACGAGTTAGCTTCAAATCAATGCGAAGTGGGAGGTTTATCTTCAAATCCATGCGAATCAAATGGTTTAGCTTCAAATACTTGTGATATACATGATTTAGCTTCAACTGCATGCGAAACAAACTAGTTAGCTTCAACTCAATGCGAAGTAGAATGCTTAGCTTCAAATCCATGACAATCAAACGGTTTAGCTTCAAATACTTGCGATATACATGATTTAGTTTCAACTGCATGCGAAACAAACGAGTTAGCTTCAAATCCATGCGAAACATATGATTTAGCTTCAAATAAATGCGTCGTAGAAGGCTGAGCTTCAAATCCATGCGAATCAAATGGTTTAGCTTCAAATACTTCTGATATACATGATTTAGCTTCAATTGCGTGAGAAACAAACGAGGTAGCTTCAACTACAAGCGAAACACATGATTCAGGTTTCAAATCAAAGCGATATTGAAGGCATGGCTTCAAATCCATGTCAATCGAACGGTTTATCTTCAAACACTTGTGATATACATGATTTAGCTTCAACTGCATGCGAAACAAACGAGTTAGCTTCAAATCCATGCGTAACATATGATTTAGATTCAAATCAATGCGAAGTAGAAGGCAGAGCTTCAAATCCATGCGAATCAAATGGTTTAGCTTCAAATACTTCTGATATACATGATTTAGCTTCAATTGCGTGAGAAACAAACGAGTTAGCTTCAAATCCATGCGAAACATATGATTTACCTTCAAATCAATGCGAAGTAGAAGGCTTAGCTTCAAATCCATGCGAATCCAATGGTTTAGCTTCAAATACTTGTGATATACATGATTTAGCTTCAATTTCGTGAGAAACAAACGAGATAGCTTCAACTACAAGCGAAACACATGATTCAGGTTTCAAATCAATGCGATATTGAAGGCATAGCTTCAAATCCATGTCAATTGAACGGTCCATCTTCAAATACTTGTGATATACATGATTTAGCTTCAACTGCATGCGAAACAAACGAGTTAGCTTCAAATCAATGCGAAGTGGGAGTTTATCTTCAAATCCATGCGAATCAAATGGTTTAGCTTCAAATACTTGTGATATACATGATTTAGCTTCAACTGCATGCGAAACAAACTAGTTAGCTTCAACTCAATGCGAAGTAGAATGCTTAGCTTCAAATCCATGACAATCAAACGGTTTAGCTTCAAATACTTGCGATATACATGATTTAGTTTCAACTGCATGCGAAACAAACGAGTTAGCTTCAAATCCATGCGAAACATATGATTTACCTTCAAATAAATGCGTCGTAGAAGGCTGAGCTTCAAATCCATGCGAATCAAATGGTTTAGCTTCAAATACTTCTGATATACATGATTTAGCTTCAATTGCGTGAGAAACAAACGAGGTAGCTTCAACTACAAGCGAAACACATGATTCAGGTTTCAAATCAAAGCGATATTGAAGGCATGGCTTCAAATCCATGTCAATCGAACGGTTTATCTTCAAACACTTGTGATATACATGATTTAGCTTCAACTGCATGCGAAACAAACGAGTTAGCTTCAAATCAATGCGAAGTGGGAGGTTTATCTTCAAATCAATGCGAAACAAGTGATTTAGCTTCAAATAGTTGTGATATACATGATTTAACTTCAACTGCATGCGAAACAAACTAGTTAGCTTCAACTCAATGCGATGTAGAATGCTTAGCTTCAAATCCAAGCCAATCAAACGGTTTAGCTTCAAATATTGCGATATACATGATTTAGTTTCAACTGCATGCGAAACAAACGAGTTAGCTTCAAATCCATGCGAAACATATGATTTAGCTTCAAAATCAATGCGATATTGAAGGCATATCTTCAAATCCATGTCAATTGAACGGTTTATCTTCAAATACTTGTGATATACATGATTTAGCTTCAACTGCATGCGAAACAAACGAGTTAGCTTCAAATCAATGCGAAGTGGGAGGGTAATCTTCAAATCCATGCGAAACAAATGGTTTAGCTTCAAATACTTGTAATATAGATGATTTAGCTTCAACTGCATGCGAAACAAACGAGTTAGCTTCAAATCCATGCGAAACACATGATCTAGCCTCAAATTTATGCGAATCCCATGGTTTAGCATCATAGCTTCATATTCTAGAGAAACAGATCATTTAGATTCAGATACATGTGATAAACATGATTTAGCTTCGACTGCATGCGAAACAAACGAGTTAGCTTCAAATCCAAGAGGAACACATGATTTAGCTTCAAATCAATGCGAAGTAGAAGGTTTAGCTTCAAATCCATACGAAACAAATGGTTTAGATTGAAATACTTTTGATATACATGATTTAGCTTCAACGGCATGCAAAACAAACGAGTTAACTTCAAATCCAAGAGAAACACATGATTTAGCTTTAAATCAATGCTAAACACATGACTTAGCTTCAAATCAATGCGGAGTAGAAGGTTTAGCTTCAAACACATGCGAAGCAAATGGTTTAGCTTTAAATACATGTGAAATAAATGATATAGCTTCAAATGCAGACGAAACACCAAGTTAGCTTCAAATCCATGGGAATCACATGATTTAGCATCAAATCAATGCGAAGTTGAAGGCTTAGAGTGAAATCCATGCGACAATAATGAATTAGCTACAAATGCTTGCGATATAAGTGATATAGCTTCATATGCAGGTGAAACAAACGAGTTAGCTTCATATCCATGCAAAACACATGATTTAGCTTCAAATTCATGCGAAACACATGGTTTAGCTAATATATTCAAGCGAAACAGATAGTATAGATTCAGAAACTTGTGATAAACATGATTTAGCTTCAAATGCAGGCGAAACAAACGAGTTAGCTTCAAATCCATCCGAATCAATTGGTTTAGCTTCAAATACATGTGATATACATGATTTATCTTCAAATGCAGGCGAAGCAAAAGAGTTAGCTTCAAATCAATGCGAAACACATGGTTTAGCTAATATATTCAAGCGAAACAGATAGTATAGATTCAGAAACTTGTGATAAACATGATTTAGCTTCAAATGCAGGCGAAACAAACGAGTTATCTTCAAATCCATGCGAAACGAATGGTTGAGCTTCAAATACTTGTGATATACATGATTTAGCTTCCTCTGAATTGGGAAACAAACGAGTTAGCTACAAATCCTAGAGAAACAAATGATTTAGCTTCAAATCAGTGCGAAGTAGAAGGCATAGATTCAAATACATGTGAAACGAATGATTGAGCTTCCAATACTAGCAAATATAAGTGATATAGCTACAAATGCATGAGAAACAAACGAGTTAGCTTACAATCCAAGCTAAACACATGATATAGCATCAAATCATGCAGGCGAAACAATCGAGTTAGCTTGAAATCCATGCGAACCACATGATTTAGCTTAAAAAAAATTCATGCGAAACACATGGTTTAGTTTAATATTCATTCGAAACATATGGTTTCACTTAATATTCATGCGAAGCAAATGGTTTAGCTTTAAATACTTGTGATATACATGATTTAGCTTCAACTGCATGCGAAACAAACGAGTTAGCTTCAAATCCAAGCGAAACACGTGATTTAGCTTCAATCAATGCGAAGTAGAGGGCTTATCTTCAAATCCATGCGAAACGAATGGTTGAGCTTCAAATACTTGTGATATACATGATTTAGCTTCCTCTGAATTGGGAAACAAACGAGTTAGCTACAAATCCTAGAGAAACAAATGATTTAGCTTCAAATCAGTGCGAAGTAGAAGGCATAGATTCAAATACATGTGAAACGAATGATTGAGCTTCCAATACTAGCAAATATAAGTGATATAGCTACAAATGCATGAGAAACAAACGAGTTAGCTTACAATCCAAGCTAAACACATGATATAGCATCAAATCATGCAGGCGAAACAATCGAGTTAGCTTGAAATCCATGCGAACCACATGATTTAGCTTAAAAAAAATTCATGCGAAACACATGGTTTAGTTTAATATTCATTCGAAACATATGGTTTCACTTAATATTCATGCGAAGCAAATGGATCAGATTCAAATACTTGTGATATACGTGATTTAGCTTCAACTGCATGCGAAACAAACGAGTTAGCTTCAAATCCAAGCGAAACACATGATTTAGCTTCAAATCAATGCGAAGTAGAATGTTTAGCTTCAAATCCATGCGAAACAAATGATTTAACTTCTAATACTCACGAGGCAAATGATATAGGATTCAAGTGCATGCGAAACAAACGAGTTATTTTCAAATTCATGCGAAATACATGATTTAGCTTCTAATCAATGCGAAGTAGAAGGCTTAGCTTCAAATCCATGCGAACCCAATGGATTAGCTTCAAATAATTGCGAGTATAAGTGTTACAGTTTCTATTGAAGGCGAAACAAATGAGTTAACTTCAAATCCATGCGAACCACATGATTTAGCTTCAAATCCATGCTAAACACATGACTTAGCTTCAAATCAATGCGGAGTAGAAGGTTTAGCTTCAAACACATGCGAAGCAAATGGTTTAGCTTTAAATACATGTGAAATAAATGATATAGCTTCAAATGCAGACGAAACACCAAGTTAGCTTCAAATCCATGGGAATCACATGATTTAGCATCAAATCAATGCGAAGTTTAAGGCTTAGAATGAAATCCATGCGACAATAATGAATTAGCTACAAATGCTTGCGATATAAGTGATATAGCTTCATATGCAAGTGAAACAAACGAGTTAGCTTCATATCCATGCGAAACACGTGATTTAGCTTCAAATTCAAGCGAAGTAGAAGGATTAGCTTCAAATCAATGCGAAACAAATGGTTTAGCTTCAAATACTTGTGATATACATGATTTAGCTTCAACTGCATGCGAAACAAACGAGTTAGCGACAAATCCAAGCGAAACACATGATTTAGCTTCAATCAATGCGAAGTAGAGGGCTTAGCTTCAAATCCATGCGAATCAAATTGTTTAGCTTCAAATACATGTGAAATACATGATTTATCTTCAAATGCTGGCGAAGCAAAAGAGTTAGCTTCAAATCCATGCAAATCACATGATTTAGCTTCAAATTCATGCGAAACACATGGTTTAGCTAATATATTCAAGCGAAACAGATAGTATAGAATCAGAAACTTGTGATAAACATGACTTAGCTTCAAATGCAGGCGAAACAAACGAGTTAGCTTCAAATCCATCCGAATCAATTTGTTTAGCTTCAAATACATGTGATATACATGATTTATCTTCAAATGCAGGCGAAGCAAAAGAGTTAGCTTCAAATCAATGCGAAACACATGATTTAGCTTCAAATTCATGAGATGCACTTGGCTTAGCTTCATATTCTTGCGAAACAAATAGTTTAGATTCAGATACTTGTGATAAACATGATTTAGCTTCAACTGCATGCGATACAAACGAGTTAGCTTCAAATCCATGCGGAACACATGATCTACATGCAAATCAATGCGACGTAGAAGGCTTAGCTTCAAATCCAAGCGAAACAAATGATTTAATTTCAAATCAGTTCCTGGTGGAAGGATTAGCTTCAAATCCATGTGAAACAAACGAATAAGCTTCAAAACCATGCGTTACACATGCTTTATCTTCAAATCAATGCGAAGTAGGAGGCTTAGCATCAAATCAATGCGACACAAATTATTTAACTTCAAATACTTGCGAGATAAATGATATAGCTTCATATGCAGGCGAAACGAACGAGTTAGCTTCAAATCCGTGCGGAACAAATGATTTAGCTTCAAATACTTGTGATATACATGATTTAGCTTCAACTGCATGCGAAACAAACGAGTTAGCTTCAAATCCATGCGATACACAAGATTTAGCTTCAAATCAATGCGATGTAGAAGGTTCAGCTTCAAATCCATGCGACACATATGATTTAGCTTCAAATCAATGCGATGTAGAAGGTTCAGCTTCAAGTCCATGCGACACATATGATTTAGCTTCAAATACTTGCGATATAAGTGATATAGGTTCAAAAGCTGAAGGAACAAACGAGGTAGCTTCAATTCCATGCGAAACAAATGATTTAGCTTCAAAACAATGCGAAGTAGAAGGCTTAGCTTCAAATCCATGCGAAGCACGTGATTTAGCTTCCAATTAATCGGAAGTAGAAGGCTTAGCTTCAAATCCATGCGAAACAAACGGTTTAGATTCAAATACTTGTGATATACGTTATTTATATTTAACTGAATGCGCAACGAACGAGTTAGCTTCAAATCCATGCGATACACAAGATTTAGCTTCAAATCAATGCGATGTAGAAGGTTCAGCTTCAAATCCATGCGACATATGATTTAGCTTCAAATACTTGCGATATAAGTGATGTAGCTTCAAAAGCAGAAGGAACAAACGAGGTAGCTTCAATTCCTTGCGAAACACATGATTCAGGTTTCAAATCAAAGCGATATTGAAGGCATGGCTTCAAATCCATGTCAATCGAACGGTTTATCTTCAAACACTTGTGATATACATGATTTAGCTTCAACTGCATGCGAAACAAACGAGTTAGCTTCAAATCAATGCGAAGCAGAAGGCTTAGCTTCAAATCCATGCGAATCAAATGGTTTAGCTTCAAATACTTGTGATATACATGATTTTGCTTCAATTGCATGCGAAACAAACGAGTTAGCTTCAAATCAATGCGAAGTGGGAGGTTTATCTTCAAATCAATGCGAAACAAGTGATTTAGCTTCAAATAGTCGTGATATACATGATTTAACTTCAACTGCATGCGAAACAAACTAGTTAGCTTCAACTCAATGCGATGTAGAATGCTTAGCTTCAAATCCAAGCCAATCAAACGGTTTAGCTTCAAATATTGCGATATACATGATTTAGTTTCAACTGCATGCGAAACAAACGAGTTAGCTTCAAATCCATGCGAAACATATGATTTAGCTTCAAATCAATGCGATATTGAAGGCATATCTTCAAATCCATGTCAATTGAACGGTTTATCTTCAAATACTTGTGATATACATGATTTAGCTTCAACTGCATGCGAAACAAACGAGTTAGCTTCAAATCATTGCGAAGTGGGAGGGTAATCTTCAAATCCATGCGAAACAAATGGTTTAGCTTCAAATACTTGTAATATAGATGATTTAGCTTCAACTGCATGCGAAACAAACGAGTTAGCTTCAAATCCATGGGAATCACATGATTTAGCATCAAATCAATGCGAAGTTGAAGGCTTAGAGTGAAATCCATGCGACAATAATGAATTAGCTACAAATGCTTGCGATATAAGTGATATAGCTTCATATGCAGGTGAAACAAACGAGTTAGCTTCATATCCATGCAAAACACATGATTTAGCTTCAAATTCATGCGAAACACATGGTTTAGCTAATATATTCAAGCGAAACAGATAGTATAGATTCAGAAACTTGTGATAAACATGATTTAGCTTCAAATGCAGGCGAAACAAACGAGTTAGCTTCAAATCCATCAGAATCAATTGGTTTAGCTTCAAATACATGTGATATACATGATTTATCTTCAAATGCAGGCGAAGCAAAAGAGTTAGCTTCAAATCCAAGCGAAACACGTGATTTAGCTTCAATCAATGCGAAGTAGAGGGCTTATCTTCAAATCCATGCGAAACGAATGGTTGAGCTTCAAATACTTGTGATATACATGATTTAGCTTCCTCTGAATTGGGAAACAAACGAGTTAGCTACAAATCCTAGAGAAACAAATGATTTAGCTTCAAATCAGTGCGAAGTATAAGGCATAGATTCAAATACATGTGAAACGAATGATTGAGCTTCCAATACTAGCAAATATAAGTGATATAGCTACAAATGCATGAGAAACAAACGAGTTAGCTTACAATCCAAGCTAAACACATGATATAGCATCAAATCATGCAGGCGAAACAATCGAGTTAGCTTGAAATCCATGCGAACCACATGATTTAGCTTAAAAAAAATTCATGCGAAACACATGGTTTAGTTTAATATTCATTCGAAACATATGGTTTCACTTAATATTCATGCGAAGCAAATGGATCAGATTCAAATACTTGTGATATACGTGATTTAGCTTCAACTGCATGCGAAACAAACAAGTTAGCTTCAAATCCAAGCGAAACACATGATTTAGCTTCAAATCAATGCGAAGTAGAAGCCTTAGCATCAAATCTATGCGACAAAAATTATGTAGCTTCATATACTTGCAATGTAAGTGATATAACTTCAAATGCAGGCGAAACAAACCAGTGAGCTTCAAATCCGAGCGTAACACATGATTTTACTTCAAATCAATGCGAAGTAGAATGTTTAGCTTCAAATCCATGCGAAACAAATGATTTAACTTCTAATACTCACGAGGCAAATGATATAGGATTCAAGTGCATGCGAAACAAACGAGTTATTTTCAAATTCATGCGAAATACATGATTTAGCTTCAAATCAATGCGAAGTAGAAGGCTTAGCTTCAAATCCATGCGAAACCAATGGATTAGCTTCAAATAATTGCGAGTATAAGTGTTATAGTTTCTATTGAAGGCGAAATAAATGAGTTAACTTCAAATCCATGCGAACCACATGATTTAGCTTCAAATCCATGCTAAACACATGACTCAGCTTCAAATCAATGCGGAGTAGAAGGTTTAGCTTCAAACACATGCGAAGCAAATGGTTTAGCTTTAAATACATGTGAAATAAATGATATAGCTTCAAATGCAGACGAAACACCAAGTTAGCTTCAAATTCATGGGAATCACATGATTTAGCATCAAATCAATGCGAAGTTGAAGGCTTAGAATGAAATCCATGCGACAATAATGAATTAGCTACAAATGCTTGCGATATAAGTGATATAGCTTCATATGCAAGTGAAACAAACGAGTTAGCTTCATATCCATGCGAAACACATGATCTAGCCTCAAATTTATGTGAATCAAATGGTTTAGCATCATAGCTTCATATTCTAGAGAAACAGATCATTTAGATTCAGATACTTGTGATAAACATGATTTAGCTTCAACTGCATGCGAAACAAACTAGTTAGCTTCAACTCAATGCGAAGTAGAATGCTTAGCTTCAAAGCCATGACAATCATACGGTTTAGCTTCAAATACTTGCGATATACATGATTTAGTTTCAACTGCATGCGAAACAAACGAGTTAGCTTCAAATCAATGCGAAACAAGTGATTTAGCTTCAAATACTTCTGATATACATGATTTAGCTTCAATTGCGTGAGAAACAAACGAGTTAGCTTCAACTACAAGCGAAACACATGATTCAGGTGTCAAATCAAAGCGATATTGAAGGCATGGCTTCATATCCATGTCAATCGAACGGTTTATCTTCAAATACTTGTGATATACATGATTTAGCTTCAGCTGCATGACAAACAAACGAGTTAGCTTCAAGTCAATGCGAAGTAGAAGGCTTAGCTTCAAATCCATGCGAATCAAATGGTTTAGCTTCAAATACTTGTGATATACATGATTTAGCTTCAATTTCGTGAGAAACAAACGAGATAGCTTCTACTACAAGCGAAACACATGATTCAGGTTTCAAATCAATGCGATATTGAAGGCATAGCTTCAAATCCATGTCAATTGAACGGTTCATCTTCAAATACTTGTGATATACATGATTTAGCTTCAACTGCATGCGAAACAAACGAGTTAGCTTCAAATCAATGCGAAGTGGGAGGTTTATCTTCAAATCCATGCGAATCAAATGGTTTAGCTTCAAATACTTGTGATATACATGATTTAGCTTCAACTGCATGCGAAACAAACTAGTTAGCTTCAACTCAATGCGAAGTAGAATGCCTAGCTTCAAATCCATGACAATCAAACGGTTTAGCTTCAAATACTTGCGATATACATGATTCAGTTTCAACTGCATGCGAAACAAACGAGTTAGCTTCAAATCCATGCGAAACATATGATTTAGCTTCAAATAAATGCGTAGTAGAAGGCTGAGCTTCAAATCCATGCGAATCAAATGGTTTAGCTTCAAATACTTCTGATATACATGATTTAGCTTCAATTGCGTGAGAAACAAACGAGGTAGCTTCAACTACAAGCGAAACACATGATTCAGGTTTCAAATCAAAGCGATATTGAAGGCATGGCTTCAAAACCATGTCAATCGAACGGTTTATCTTCAAACACTTGTGATATACATGATTTAACTTCAACTGCATGCGAAACAAACGAGTTAGCTTCAAATCAATGCGAAGCAGAAGGCTTAGCTTCAAATCCATGCGAATCAAATGGTTTAGCTTCAAATACTTGTGATATACATGATTTTGCTTCAATTGCATGCGAAACAAACGAGTTAGCTTCAAATCAATGCGAAGTGGGAGGTTTATCTTCAAATCAATGCGAAACAAGTGATTTAGCTTCAAATAGTTGTGATATACATGATTTAACTTCAACTGCATGCGAAACAACCTAGTTAGCTTCAACTCAATGCGATGTAGAATGCTTAGCTTCAAATCCAAGCCAATCAAACGGTTTAGATTCAAATATTGCGATATACATGATTTAGTTTCAACTGCATGCGAAACAAACGAGTTAGCTTCAAATCCATGCGAAACATATGATTTAGCTTCAAATCAATGCGATATTGAAGGCATATCTTCAAATCCATGTCAATTGAACGGTTTATCTTCAAATACTTGTGATATACATGATTTAGCTTCAACTGCATGCGAAACAAACGAGTTAGCTTCAAATCAATGCGAAGTGGGAGGGTAATCTTCAAATCCATGCGAAACAAATGGTTTAGCTTCAAATACTTGTAATATAGATGATTTAGCTTCAACTGCATGCGAAACAAACGAGTTAGCTTCAAATCCATGCGAAACACATGATCTAGCCTCAAATTTATGCGAATCCCATGGTTTAGCATCATAGCTTCATATTCTAGAGAAACAGATCATTTAGATTCAGATACATGTGATAAACATGATTTAGCTTCGACTGCATGCGAAACAAACGAGTTAGCTTCAAATCCAAGAGGAACACATGATTTAGCTTCAAATCAATGCGAAGTAGAAGGTTTAGCTTCAAATCCATACGAAACAAATGGTTTAGATTGAAATACTTTTGATATACATGATTTAGCTTCAACGGCATGCAAAACAAACGAGTTAACTTCAAATCCAAGAGAAACACATGATTTAGCTTTAAATCAATGCTAAACACATGACTTAGCTTCAAATCAATGCGGAGTAGAAGGTTTAGCTTCAAACACATGCGAAGCAAATGGTTTAGCTTTAAATACATGTGAAATAAATGATATAGCTTCAAATGCAGACGAAACACCAAGTTAGCTTCAAATCCATGGGAATCACATGATTTAGCATCAAATCAATGCGAAGTTGAAGGCTTAGAGTGAAATCCATGCGACAATAATGAATTAGCTACAAATGCTTGCGATATAAGTGATATAGCTTCATATGCAGGTGAAACAAACGAGTTAGCTTCATATCCATGCAAAACACATGATTTAGCTTCAAATTCATGCGAAACACATGGTTTAGCTAATATATTCAAGCGAAACAGATAGTATAGATTCAGAAACTTGTGATAAACATGATTTAGCTTCAAATGCAGGCAAAACAAACGAGTTAGCTTCAAATCCATCCGAATCAATTGGTTTAGCTTCAAATACATGTGATATACATGATTTATCTTCAAATGCAGGCGAAGCAAAAGAGTTAGCTTCAAATCAATGCGAAACACATGGTTTAGCTAATATATTCAAGCGAAACAGATAGTATAGATTCAGAAACTTGTGATAAACATGATTTAGCTTCAAATGCAGGCAAAACAAACGAGTTATCTTCAAATCCATGCGAAACGAATGGTTGAGCTTCAAATACTTGTGATATACATGATTTAGCTTCCTCTGAATTGGGAAACAAACGAGTGAGCTACAAATCCTAGAGAAACAAATGATTTAGCTTCAAATCAGTGCGAAGTAGAAGGCATAGATTCAAATACATGTGAAACGAATGATTGAGCTTCCAATACTAGCAAATATAAGTGATATAGCTACAAATGCATGAGAAACAAACGGGTTAGCTTACAATCCAAGCTAAACACATGATATAGCATCAAATCATGCAGGCGAAACAGTCGAGTTAGCTTGAAATCCATGCGAACCACATGATTTAGCTTAAAAAAAATTCATGCGAAACACATGGTTTAGTTTAATATTCATTCGAAACATATGGTTTCACTTAATATTCATGCGAAGCAAATGGTTTAGCTTTAAATACTTGTGATATACATGATTTAGCTTCAACTGCATGCGAAACAAACGAGTTAGCTTCAAATCCAAGCGAAACACGTGATTTAGCTTCAATCAATGCGAAGTAGAGGGCTTATCTTCAAATCCATGCGAAACGAATGGTTGAGCTTCAAATACTTGTGATATACATGATTTAGCTTCCTCTGAATTGGGAAACAAACGAGTTAGCTACAAATCCTAGAGAAACAAATGATTTAGCTTCAAATCAGTGCGAAGTAGAAGGCATAGATTCAAATACATGTGAAACGAATGATTGAGCTTCCAATACTAGCAAATATAAGTGATATAGCTACAAATGCATGAGAAACAAACGAGTTAGCTTACAATCCAAGCTAAACACATGATATAGCATCAAATCATGCAGGCGAAACAATCGAGTTAGCTTGAAATCCATGCGAACCACATGATTTAGCTTAAAAAAAATTCATGCGAAACACATGGTTTAGTTTAATATTCATTCGAAACATATGGTTTCGCTTAATATTCATGCGAAGCAAATGGATCAGATTCAAATACTTGTGATATACGTGATTTAGCTTCAACTGCATGCGAAACAAACGAGTTAGCTTCAAATCCAAGCGAAACACATGATTTAGCTTCAAATCAATGCGAAGTAGAAGCCTTAGCATCAAATCTATGCGACAAAAATTATGTAGCTTCATATACTTGCAATGTAAGTGATATAACTTCAAATGCAGGCGAAACAAACGAGTGAGCTTCAAATCCGAGCGTAACACATGATTTTACTTCAAATCAATGCGAAGTAGAATGTTTAGCTTCAAATCCATGCGAAACAAATGATTTAACTTCTAATACTCACGAGGCAAATGATATAGGATTCAAGTGCATGCGAAACAAACGAGTTATTTTCAAATTCATGCGAAATACATGATTTAGCTTCAAATCAATGCGAAGTAGAAGGCTTAGCTTCAAATCAATGCGAACCCAATGGATTAGCTTCAAATAATTGCGAGTATAAGTGTTACAGTTTCTATTGAAGGCGAAACAAATGAGTTAACTTCAAATCCATGCGAACCACATGATTTAGCTTCAAATCCATGCTAAACACATGACTTAGCTTCAAATCAATGCGGAGTAGAAGGTTTAGCTTCAAACACATGCGAAGCAAATGGTTTAGCTTTAAATACATGTGAAATAAATGATATAGCTTCAAATGCAGACGAAACACCAAGTTAGCTTCAAATCCATGGGAATCACATGATTTAGCATCAAATCAATGCGAAGTTGGAGGCTTAGAATGAAATCCATGCGACAATAATGAATTAGCTACAAATGCTTGCGATATAAGTGATATAGCTTCATATGCAAGTGAAACAAACGAGTTAGCTTCATATCCATGCGAAACACGTGATTTAGCTTCAAATTCAAGCGAAGTAGAAGGATTAGCTTCAAATCAATGCGAAACAAATGGTTTAGCTTCAAATACTTGTGATATACATGATTTAGCTTCAACTGCATGCGAAACAAACGAGTTAGCGACAAATCCAAGCGAAACACATGATTTAGCTTCAATCAATGCGAAGTAGAGGGCTTAGCTTCAAATCCATGCGAATCAAATTGTTTAGCTTCAAATACATGTTAAATACATGATTTATCTTCAAATGCTGGCGAAGCAAAAGAGTTAGCTTCAAATCCATGCAAATCACATGATTTAGCTTCAAATTCATGCGAAACACATGGTTTAGCTAATATATTCAAGCGAAACAGATAGTATAGATTCAGAAACTTGTGATAAACATGACTTAGCTTCAAATGCAGGCGAAACAAACGAGTTAGCTTCAAATCCATCCGAATCAATTTGTTTAGCTTCAAATACATGTGATATACATGATTTATCTTCAAATGCAGGCGAAGCAAAAGAGTTAGCTTCAAATCAATGCGAAACACATGATTTAGCTTCAAATTCATGAGATGCACTTGGCTTAGCTTCATATTCTTGCGAAACAAATAGTTTAGATTCAGATACTTGTGATAAACATGATTTAGCTTCAACTGCATGCGATACAAACGAGTTAGCTTCAAATCCATGCGGAACACATGATCTACATGCAAATCAATGCGACGTAGAAGGCTTAGCTTCAAATCCAAGCGAAACAAATGATTTAATTTCAAGTCAGTTCCTGGTGGAAGACTTAGCTTCAAATCCATGTGAAACAAACGAATAAGCTTCAAAACCATGCGTTACACATGCTTTATCTTCAAATCAATGCGAAGTAGGAGGCTTAGCATCAAATCAATGCGACACAAATTATTTAACTTCAAATACTTGCGAGATAAATGATATAGCTTCATATGCAGGCGAAACGAACGAGTTAGCTTCAAATCCGTGCGGAACAAATGATTTAGCTTCAAATACTTGTGATATACATGATTTAGCTTCAACTGCATGCGAAACAAACGAGTTAGCTTCAAATCCATGCGATACACAAGATTTAGCTTCAAATCAATGCGATGTAGAAGGTTCAGCTTCAAATCCATGCGACACATATGATTTAGCTTCAAATCAATGCGATGTAGAAGGTTCAGCTTCAAGTCCATGCGACACATATGATTTAGCTTCAAATACTTGCGATATAAGTGATATA
The DNA here is from genome assembly GCF_051020955.1 of Megalopta genalis. Lineage (NCBI taxonomy): Eukaryota > Metazoa > Arthropoda > Insecta > Hymenoptera > Halictidae > Megalopta > Megalopta genalis. Next base: position 54,097 of record NW_027477165.1, read on the forward strand.
GGTTCAAAAGCTGAAGGAACAAACGAGGTAGCTTCAATTCCATGCGAAACAAATGATTTAGCTTCAAAACAATGCGAAGTAGAAGGCTTAGCTTCAAATCCATGCGAAGCACGTGATTTAGCTTCCAATTAATGGGAAGTAGAAGGCTTAGCTTCAAATCCATGCGAAACAAACGGTTTAGATTCAAATACTTGTGATATACGTTATTTATATTTAACTGAATGCGCAACGAACGAGTTAGCTTCAAATCCATGCGATACACAAGATTTAGCTTCAAATCAATGCGATGTAGAAGGTTCAGCTTCAAATCCATGCGACATATGATTTAGCTTCAAATACTTGCGATATAAGTGATATAGCTTCAAAAGCAGAAGGAACAAACGAGGTAGCTTCAATTCCATGCGAAACACATGATTCAGGTTTCAAATCAAAGCGATATTGAAGGCATGGCTTCAAATCCATGTCAATCGAACGGTTTATCTTCAAACACTTGTGATATACATGATTTAGCTTCAACTGCATGCGAAACAAACGAGTTAGCTTCAAATCAATGCGAAGCAGAAGGCTTAGCTTCAAATCCATGCGAATCAAATGGTTTAGCTTCAAATACTTGTGATATACATGATTTTGCTACAATTGCATGCGAAACAAACGAGTTAGCTTCAAATCAATGCGAAGTGGGAGGTTTATCTTCAAATCAATGCGAAACAAGTGATTTAGCTTCAAATAGTTGTGATATACATGATTTCACTTCAACTGCATGCGAAACAAACTAGTTAGCTTCAACTCAATGCGATGTAGAATGCTTAGCTTCAAATCCAAGCCAATCAAACGGTTTAGCTTCAAATATTGCGATATACATGATTTAGTTTCAACTGCATGCGAAACAAACGAGTTAGCTTCAAATCCATGCGAAATATATGATTTAGCTTCAAATCAATGCGATATTGAAGGCATATCTTCAAATCCATGTCAATTGAACGGTTTATCTTCAAATACTTGTGATATACATGATTTAGCTTCAACTGCATGCGAAACAAACGAGTTAGCTTCAAATCAATGCGAAGTGGGAGGGTAATCTTCAAATCCATGCGAAACAAATGGTTTAGCTTCAAATACTTGTAATATAGATGATTTAGCTTCAACTGCATGCGAAACAAACGAGTTAGCTTCAAATCCATGCGAAACACATGATCTAGCCTCAAATTTATGCGAATCCCATGGTTTAGCATCATAGCTTCATATTCTAGAGAAACAGATCATTTAGATTCAGATACATGTGATAAACATGATTTAGCTTCGACTGCATGCGAAACAAACGAGTTAGCTTCAAATCCAAGAGGAACACATGATTTAGCTTCAAATCAATGCGAAGTAGAAGGTTTAGCTTCAAATCCATACGAAACAAATGGTTTAGATTGAAATACTTTTGATATACATGATTTAGCTTCAACGGCATGCGAAACAAACGAGTTAACTTCAAATCCAAGAGAAACACATGATTTAGCTTTAAATCAATGCTAAACACATGACTTAGCTTCAAATCAATGCGGAGTAGAAGGTTTAGCTTCAAACACATGCGAAGCAAATGGTTTAGCTTTAAATACATGTGAAATAAATGATATAGCTTCAAATGCAGACGAAACACCAAGATAGCTTCAAATCCATGGGAATCACATGATTTAGCATCAAATCAATGCGAAGTTGAAGGCTTAGAGTGAAATCCATGCGACAATAATGAATTAGCTACAAATGCTTGCGATATAAGTGATATAGCTTCATATGCAGGTGAAACAAACGAGTTAGCTTCATATCCATGCAAAACACATGATTTAGCTTCAAATTCATGCGAAACACATGGTTTAGCTAATATATTCAAGCGAAACAGATAGTATAGATTCAGAAACTTGTGATAAACATGATTTAGCTTCAAATGCAGGCGAAACAAACGAGTTAGCTTCAAATCCATCCGAATCAATTGGTTTAGCTTCAAATACATGTGATATACATGATTTATCTTCAAATGCAGGCGAAGCAAAAGAGTTAGCTTCAAATCAATGCGAAACACATGATTTAGCTTCAAATCAATGCGAAGTAGAAGGCTTAGCTTCAAATCAATGAGAAACAAATGGTTTAGCTTTAAATACTTGTGATATACATGATTTAGCTTCAACTGCTTGCGAAACAAACGAGTTAGCTTCAAATCCAAGCGAAACACGTGATTTAGCTTCAATCAATGCGAAGTAGAGGGCTTATCTTCAAATCCATGCGAAACGAATGGTTGAGCTTCAAATACTTGTGATATACATGATTTAGCTTCCTCTGAATTGGGAAACAAACGAGTTAGCTACAAATCCTAGAGAAACAAATGATTTAGCTTCAAATCAGTGCGAAGTAGAAGGCATAGATTCAAATACATGTGAAACGAATGATTGAGCTTCCAATACTAGCAAATATAAGTGATATAGCTACAAATGCATGAGAAACAAACGAGTTAGCTTGCAATCCAAGCTAAACACATGATATAGCATCAAATCATGCAGGCGAAACAATCGAGTTAGCTTGAAATCCATGCGAACCACATGATTTAGCTTAAAAAAAATTCATGCGAAACACATGGTTTAGTTTAATATTCATTCGAAACATATGGTTTCACTTAATATTCATGCGAAGCAAATGGATCAGATTCAAATACTTGTGATATACGTGATTTAGCTTCAACTGCATGCGAAACAAACGAGTTAGCTTCAAATCCAAGCGAAACACATGATTTAGCTTCAAATCAATGCGAAGTAGAAGCCTTAGCATCAAATCTATGCGACAAAAATTATGTAGCTTCATATACTTGCAATGTAAGTGATATAACTTCAAATGCAGGCGAAACAAACCAGTGAGCTTCAAATCCGAGCGTAACACATGATTTTACTTCAAATCAATGCGAAGTAGAATGTTTAGCTTCAAATCCATGCGAAACAAATGATTTAACTTCTAATACTCACGAGGCAAATGATATAGGATTCAAGTGCATGCGAAACAAACGAGTTATTTTCAAATTCATGCGAAATACATGATTTAGCTTCAAATCAATGCGAAGTAGAAGGCTTAGCTTCAAATCCATGCGAACCCAATGGAGTAGCTTCAAATAATTGCGAGTATAAGTGTTATAGTTTCTATTGAAGGCGAAACAAATGAGTTAACTTCAAATCCATGCGAACCACATGATTTAGCTTCAAATCCATGCTAAACACATGACTTAGCTTCAAATCAATGCGGAGTAGAAGGTTTAGCTTCAAACACATGCGAAGCAAATGGTTTAGCTTTAAATACATGTGAAATAAATGATATAGCTTCAAATGGAGACGAAACACCAAGTTAGCTTCAAATCCAAGCGAAACACGTGATTTAGCTTCAATCAATGCGAAGTAGAGGGCTTATCTTCAAATCCATGCGAAACGAATGGTTGAGCTTCAAATACTTGTGATATACATGATTTAGCTTCAACTGAATTGGGAAACAAACGAGTTAGCTGCAAATCCAAGCGAAACACATGATTTAGCTTCAAATCAATGCGAAGTAGAAGCCTTAGCATCAAATCTATGCGACAAAAATTATGTAGCTTCATATACTTGCAATGTAAGTGATATAACTTCAAATGCAGGCGAAACAAACCAGTGAGCTTCAAATCCGAGCGTAACACATGATTTTACTTCAAATCAATGCGAAGTAGAATGTTTAGCTTCAAATCCATGCGAAACAAATGATTTAACTTCTAATACTCACGAGGCAAATGATATAGGATTCAAGTGCATGCGAAACAAACGAGTTATTTTCAAATTCATGCGAAATACATGATTTAGCTTCAAATCAATGCGAAGTAGAAGGCTTAGCTTCAAATCCATGCGAAACCAATGGATTAGCTTCAAATAATTGCGAGTATAAGTGTTATAGTTTCTATTGAAGGCGAAATAAATGAGTTAACTTCAAATCCATGCGAACCACATGATTTAGCTTCAAATCCATGCTAAGCACATGACTTAGCTTCAAATCAATGCGGAGTAGAAGGTTCAGCTTCAAACACATGCGAAGCAAATGGTTTAGCTTTAAGTACATGTGAAATAAATGATATAGCTTCAAATGCAGACGAAACACCAAGTTAGCTTCAAATCCATGGGAATCACATGATTTAGCATCAAATCAAAGCGAAGTTGAAGGCTTAGAATGAAATCCATGCGACAATAATGAATTAGCTACAAATGCTTGCGATATAAGTGATATAGCTTCATATGCAAGTGAAACAAACGAGTTAGCTTCATATCCATGCGAAACACGTGATTTAGCTTCGAATTCAAGCGAAGTAGAAGGATTAGCTTCAAATCAATGCGAAACAAATGGTTTAGCTTCAAATACTTGTGATATACATGATTTAGCTTCAACTGCATGCGAAACAAACGAGTTAGCGACAAATCCAAGCGAAACACATGATTTAGCTTCAATCAATGCGAAGTAGAGGGCTTAGCTTCAAATCCATGCGAATCAAATTGTTTAGCTTCAAATACATGTGAAATACATGATTTATCTTCAAATGCTGGCGAAGCAAAAGAGTTAGCTTCAAATCAATGCGAAACACATGATTTAGCTTCAAATTCATGAGATGCACTTGGCTTAGCTTCATATTCTTGCGAAACAAATAGTTTAGATTCAGATACTTGTGATAAACATGATTTAGCTTCAACTGCATGCGAAACAAACGAGTTAGCTTCAAATCCATGCGGAACACATGATCTACATGCAAATCAATGCGACGTAGAAGGCTTAGCTTCAAATCCAAGCGAAACAAATGATTTAATTTCAAGTCAGTTCCTGGTGGAAGGATTAGCTTCAAATCCATGTGCAACAAACGAATAAGCTTCAAAACCATGCGTTACACATGCTTTATCTTCAAATCAATGCGAAGTAGGTGGCTTAGCATCAAATCAATGCGACACAAATTATTTAGCTTCAAATACTTGCGAGATAAATGATATAGCTTCATATGCAGGCGAAACGAACGAGTTAGCTTCAAATCCGTGCGGAACAAATGATTTAGCTTCAAATACTTGTGATATACATGATTTAGCTTCAACTGCATGCGAAACAAACGAGTTAGCTTCAAATCCATGCGATACACAAGATTTAGCTTCAAATCAATGCGATGTAGAAGGTTCAGCTTCAAATCCATGCGACACATATGATTTAGCTTCAAATCAATGCGATGTAGAAGGTTCAGCTTCATATCCATGCGACACATATGATTTAGCTTCAAATACTTGCGATATAAGTGATATAGGTTCAAAAGCTGAAGGAACAAACGAGGTAGCTTCAATTCCTTGCGAAACAAATGATTTAGCTTCAAAACAATGCGAAGTAGAAGGCTTAGCTTCAAATCCATGCGAAGCACGTGATTTAGCTTCCAATTAATGGGAAGTAGAAGGCTTAGCTTCAAATCCATGCGAAACAAACGGTTTAGATTCAAATACTTGTGATATACGTTATTTATATTTAACTGAATGCGCAACGAACGAGTTAGCTTCAAATCCATGCGATACACAAGATTTAGCTTCAAATCAATGCGATGTAGAAGGTTCAGCTTCAAATTCATGCGACACATAGGAATTAGCTTCAAACACATGCAATATAAGTGATATAGCTTCAAAAGCTGGAGGAACAAACGAGGTAGCTTCAATTCCATGCGAAACAAATGATTTAGCTTCAAATCAATGCGAAGTAGAAGGCGTAGTTTCAAATCCATGCGAAACAAATGGTTTAGCTACAAATACTTGTGATATACATTATTTAGCTACAACTGCATGCGAAACAAACGAGTTAGCTTCAAATCCATGCGAAACACATGATTTAGCTTCAAATCAATGCGATGTGGAAGGTTTAGCTTCAAATCCATGCGAAACACGTGATTTAGCTTCCAATTAATGGGAAATAAGAAGGCTTAGCTTCAAATCCATGCGAAACAAACGGTTTAGATTCAAATACTTGTGATATACGTTATTTATATTTAACTGAATGCGCAACGAACGAGTTAGCTTCAAATCCATGCGATACACAAGATTTAGCTTCAAATCAATGCGATGTAGAAGGTTCAGCTTCAAATTCATGCGACACATAGGAATTAGCTTCAAACACATGCAATATAAGTGATATAGCTTCAAAAGCTGGAGGAACAAACGAGGTAGCTTCAATTCCATGCGAAACAAATGATTTAGCTTCAAATCAATGCGAAGTAGAAGGCGTAGTTTCAAATCCATGCGAAACAAATGGTTTAGCTACAAATACTTGTGATATACATTATTTAGCTACAACTGCATGCGAAACAAACGAGTTAGCTTCAAATCCATGCGAAACACATGATTTAGCTTCAAATCAATGCGATGTGGAAGGTTTAGCTTCAAATCCATGCGAAACACGTGATTTAGCTTCCAATTAATGGGAAATAGAAGGCTTACCTTCAAATCCATGCGAAACAAACGGTTTAGATTCAAATACTTGTGATGTACGTTATTTATATTTAACTGAATGCGCAACAAACGAGTTAGCTTCAAACCCATGCGATACACAAGATTTAGCTTCAAATCAATGCGATGTAGAAGGTTCAGCTTCAAATCCATGCGGCACGTACGATTTAGCTCCAAATGCTTGCGATATAAGTGACATAGCTTCAAAACCTGGAGGAACAAACGAGGTACCTTCAATTCCATGCGAAACAAATGATTTAGCTTCCAGTTAATGCGAAGTAGAAGGCTTAGCTTCAAATCCATGCGAAACAAATGGTTTAGCTTCAAATACTTGTGATATACGTTATTTAGACTTAACTGCATGCGCAACGAACGAATTAGCTTCAAATCCAGGCGATACACAAGATTTAGCTTCATATCAATACGAAGTAGAAGGTTTTGCTTCAAATCCATGCGAAACAAACGATTTAGATTCATACACTTGGGGTATAAGTGATATAGCTTCAAATGCAGACTAATCAAACGAGTTAGCTTCAAATCAATGCGAAACACATAATTTAGCTTCAAATCAATGCGATATAGAAGGTTCAGCTTCAAATCCATGCGACATATGATTTAGCTTCAAATACTTGCGATATAAGTGATATAGCTTCAAAAGCAGAAGGAACAAACGAGGTAGCTTCAATTCCATGCGCAACAAATGATTTAACTTCAAATCAATGCGAAGTAGAAGGCTTAGCTTCAAATCCATGCGAAACAAATGGTTTAGCTACAAATACTTGTGATATACGTTATTTAGACTTAACTGCATGCGCAACGAACGAATTAGCTTCAAATCCAGGCGATACACAAGATTTAGCTTCATATCAATACGAAGTAGAAGGTTTTGCTTCAAATCCATGCGAAACAAATGATTTAGATTCATACACTTGGGGTATAAGTGATATAGCTTCAAATGCAGACTAATCAAACGAGTTAGCTTCAAATCAATGCGAAACACATGATTTAGCTGCAAATCAATGCGATGTAGTAGGTTTAGCTTCAAATCCATGCGAAACAAATGGTTTATCTTCAAATACTTGTGATATACGTTATTTAGACTTAACTGCATGCGCAACGAACGAATTAGCTTCAAATCCAGGCGATACACAAGATTTAGCTTCATATCAATACGAAGTAGAAGGTTTTGCTTCAAATCCATGCGAAACGATTGATTTAGCTTCAAATGCAGGCGAATCAAACGAGTTAGCTTCAAATCCATGTAGAACACGTGATTTAGCTTCCAATCAATGCGAAACACATGATTTAGCTTCAAATCAATGCGACGTAGAAGGCTTAGCTTCAAATCAATGCGGAACAAACGATTTAGCTTCAAATACTTGCGGTGTAAATGAAATAGCTGCAAATGCAGACGAATCAAAGGAGTTAGCTTCAAAACCATGCGAAACAAATGATTTAGCTTCATATTTATGCGAAGTAGAAGGCTTATCATCGAATCCATGCGACACACATGATTTAGCTTCAAATTCATGAGATGCACTTGGCTTAGCTTCATATTCTTGCGAAACAAATAGTTTAGATTCAGATACTTGTGATAAACATGATATAGATTCAACTGCATGCGAAACAAACGAATAAGCTTCAAAACCATGCGATACACATGCTTTATCTTCTAATCAATGCGAAGTAGGAGGCTTAGCATCAAATCAATGCGACACAAATGATTTAGCTTCAAATACTTGCGATATAAATGATATAGCTTCATATGCAGGCGAAACGAACGAGTTAGCTTCAAATCCATGCGAAACACATGATTTAGCTTCAAATCAATGCGACGTAGAAGGCTTAGCTTCAAATCCAAGCGAAACAAATGATTTAATTTCAAGTCAGTTCCTGGTGGAAGGATTAGCTTCAAATCAATGTGAAACAAACGAATAAGCTTCAAAACCATGCGTTACAAATGCTTTATCTTCAAATCAATGCGAAGTAGGAGGCGTAGCATCAAATCAATGCGACACAAATTATTTAGCTTCAAATACTTGCGAGATAAATGATATAGCTTCATATGCAGGCGAATCAAACGAGTTAGCTTCAAATCCATGCAAAACACGTGATTTAGCTTCCAATTAATGCGAAGTAGAAGGGTTAGCTTCAAATCCATGCGAAACAAATGGTTTATCTTCAAATATTTGTGATATACGTTATTTAGATTTAACTGCATGCGCAACGAACGAGTTAGCTTCAAATCCATGCGAAACACATGATTTAGCTTCAAATCAATGCTATGTAGAAGGTTTAGCTGCAAATCCATGCGAAACGATTGATTTAGCTTCAAATGCAGGCGAATCAAACGAGTTAGCTTCAAATCCATGTAGAACACGTGATTTAGCTTCCAATCAATGCGAAACACATGATTTAGCTTCAAATCAATGCGACGTAGAAGGCTTAGCTTCAAATCAAGGCGGAACAAACGATTTAGCTTCAAATACTTGCGGTGTAAATGAAATAGCTGCAAATGCAGACGAATCAAAGGAGTTAGCTTCAAAACCATGCGAAACAAATGATTTAGCTTCATATTTATGCGAAGTAGAAGGCTTATCATCGAATCCATGCGACACACATGATTTAGCTTCAAATTCATGAGATGCACTTGGCTTAGCTTCATATTCTTGCGAAACAAATAGTTTAGATTCAGATACTTGTGATAAACATGATATAGATTCAACTGCATGCGAAACAAACGAGTTAGCTTCAAATCCATGCGGAACACATGATCTACATGCAAATCAATGCGACGTAGAAGGCTTAGCTTCAAATCCAAGCGAAACAAATGATTTAATTTCAAGTCAATTCCTGGTGGAAGGATTAGCTTCAAATCCATGCGAAACAAACGAATAAGCTTCAAAACCATGCGATACACATGCTTTATCTTCTAATCAATGCGAAGTAGGAGGCTTAGCATCAAATCAATGCGACACAAATGATTTAGCTTCAAATACTTGCGATATAAATGATATAGCTTCATATGCAGGCGAAACGAACGAGTTAGCTTCAAATCCATGCGAAACACATGATTTAGCTTCAAATCAATGCGACGTAGAAGGCTTAGCTTCAAATCCAAGCGAAACAAATGATTTAATTTCAAGTCAGTTCCTGGTGGAAGGATTAGCTTCAAGTCAATGTGAAACAAACGAATAAGCTTCAAAACCATGCGTTACAAATGCTTTATCTTCAAATCAATGCGAAGTAGGAGGCTTAGCATCAAATCAATGCGACACAAATTATTTAGCTTCAAATACTTGCGAGATAAATGATATAGCTTCATATGCAGGCGAATCAAACGAGTTAGCTTCAAATCCATGCAAAACACGTGATTTAGCTACCAATTAATGCGAAGTAGAAGGGTTAGCTTCAAATCCATGCGAAACAAATGGTTTATCTTCAAATACTTGTGATATACGTTATTTAGATTTAACTGCATGCGCAACGAACGAGTTAGCTTCAAATCCATGCGAAACACATGATTTAGCTTCAAATCAATGCTATGTAGAAGGTTTAGCTGCAAATCCATGCGAAACGATTGATTTAGCTTCAAATGCAGGCGAATCAAACGAGTTAGCTTCAAATCCATGTAGAACACGTGATTTAGCTTCCAATCAATGCGAAACACATGATTTAGCTTCAAATCAATGCGACGTAGAAGGCTTAGCTTCAAATCAATGCGGAACAAACGATTTAGCTTCAAATACTTGCGGTGTAAATGAAATAGCTGCAAATGCAGACGAATCAAAGGAGTTAGCTTCAAAACCATGCGAAACAAATGATTTAGCTTCAAATTTATGCGAAGTAGAAGGCTTATCATCAAATCCATGCGAAACGAAAGATTTAGCTTTAAATACTTGCGAATATAAGTGATACAGCTTCAAATGCAGGCGAAACAAACGTCCCTTCATATCCCTTCCCTTCATATCCAAGGGAAACACATGACTAAGATTCGAATCAATGCGAAGTAGGCGGCTTGGCATCAAATCCATGCGACACACATGATTTAGCTTCAAATTCATGAGATGCACTTGGCTTAGCTTCATATTCTTGCGAAACAAATAGTTTAGATTCAGATACTTGTGATAAACATGATATAGCTTCAACTGCATGCGAAACAAACGAGTTAGCTTCAAATCCATGCGGAACACATGATCTACATGCAAATCAATGCGACGTAGAAGGCTTAGCTTCAAATCCAAGCGAAACAAATGATTTAATTTCAAGTCAATTCCTGGTGGAAGGATTAGCTTCAAATCCATGCGAAACAAACGAATAAGCTTCAAAACCATGCGATACACATGCTTTATCTTCTAATCAATGCGAAGTAGGAGGCTTAGCATCAAATCAATGCGACACAAATGATTTAGCATCAAATACTTGCGATATAAATGATATAGCTTCATATGCAGGCGAAACGAACGAGTTAGCTTCAAATCCATGCGAAACACATGATTTGGGTGCAAATCAATGCGAAGTAGGAGGCTTAGCATCAAATCAATGCGACACAAATGATTTAGCTTCAAATACTTGCGATATAAATGATATAGCTTCATATGCAGGCGAAACGAACGAGTTAGCTTCAAATACATGCGAAACACATGATTTAGCTTCAAACCAATGCGATGTGGAAGGTTTAGCTTCAAATCCATGCGAATCACGTGATTTAGCTTCCAATTAATGGGAAATAGAAGGCTTAGCTTCAAATCCATGCGAAACAAACGGTTTAGATTCAAATACTTGTGATATACGTTATTTATATTTAACTGAATGCACAACGAACGAGTTAGCTTCAAATCCATGCGACACATACGATTTAGCTCCAAATGCTTGCGATATAAGTGATATAGCTTCAAAACCTGGAGCAACAAACGAGGTACCTTCAATTCCATGCGAAACAAATGATTTAGCTTCCAATTAATGCGAAGTAGAAGGCTTAGCTTCAAATCCATGCGAAACAAATGGTTTAGCTTCAAATACTTGTGATATACGTTATTTAGACTTAACTGCATGCGCAGCGAACGAGTTAGCTTCAAATCCATGCGATACACTTAATTTAGCTTCAAATCAATGCGATATAGAAGGTTCAGCTTCAAATCCATGCGACATATGATTTAGCTTCAAATACTTGCGATATAAGTGATATAGCTTCAAAAGCAGAAGGAACAAACGAGGTAGCTTCAAATCCATGCGAAACACATGATTTAGCTTCAAATCAATGCGACGTAGAAGGCTTTGCTTCAAATCCAAGCGAAACAAATGATTTAATTTCAAGTCAGTTCCTGGTGGAAGGATTAGCTTCAAATCAATGTGAAACAAACGAATAAGCTTCAAAACCATGCGTTACACATGCTTTATCTTGAAATCAATGCGAAGTAGGAGGCTTAGCATCAAATCAATGCGACACAAATTATTTAGCTTCAAATACTTGCGAGATAAATGATATAGCTTCATATGCAGGCGAAACGAACGAGTTAGCTTCAAATCCATGCGGAACAAATGATTTAGCTTCAAATACTTGTGATATACATGATTTAGCTTCAACTGCATGCGATACAATCGAGTTCGCTTCAAATACATGCGATACACATGATTTAGCTTCAAACCAATGCGATGTAGAAGGTTTAGCTTCAAATCCATGCGAAACGATTGACTTAGCTTCAAATGCAGGCGAATCAAACGAGTTAGCTTCAAATCCATGTAGAACACGTGATTTAGCTTCCAATCAATGCGAAGTAGAAGGCTCATCTTCGAATCCATACGAAACAAATGGTTTATTTTCAAAAACTTGAGGTATAAATGAAATAGTTTCAAATGCTAGCGAAACAAACGAGTTAGCTTCAAATCCATGCAAAACACATGATTTAGCTTCCAATCAATGCGAAACACATGATTTAGCTTCAAATCAATGCGGAACAAATGATTTAGCTTCAAATACTTGCGATATAAGTGATATAGCTTCAAAAGCAGGAGGAACAAACGAGGTAGCTTCAATTCCATGCGAAACAAACGATTTAGCTTCAAATCAATGCGAAGTAAAAGGCTTAGCTTCAAATCCATGCGAAACAAATGGTTTAGCTACAAATACTTGTGATATACATTATTTAGCTACAACCGCATGCGAAACAAACGAGTTAGCTTCAAATCCATGCGAAACACATGATTTAGATTCAAATCAATGAGATGTAGAAGGTTTAGTTTCAAATACATGCGGTACACAAGATTTAGCTCCAAATCAATGCGATGTAGAAAGTTCAGCTTCAAATTCATGCGGCACATATGATTAAGCTTCAAATACTTGCTATATAAGTGATATAGCTTCAGCTGCATGCGAAACAAACGAGTTAGCTTCAAGTCCATGCGAAACACATGATTTAGCTGCAAATCAATGCAATGTAGAAGGTTTAGCTTCAAATCCATGCGAAACAAATGATTTAGCATCAGATACTTGTTATATAAGTGATATAGTTTCAAATGCAGAGGAAACAAACGAGTAAGCTTCAAATCCATGCTACACACATTATTAAGCTGCAAATCAATGCGATGTAGAAGGTTTAGCTTCAGATCCATGCGAAACACATGATTTAGATGCAAATCAAAGCAACGTAGAAGGCTTAGCTTCAAATCCATGCGGTACAAATGATTTAGCTTCAATTACTTGTGATATAAGTGATATAGATTCAATTGCAGGCGAAACAAACGAGTTAGTTTCAAATCCATGCGAAACACATGATTTAGCTTCAAATCAATGCGATGTGGAAGGTTTAGCTTCAAATCCATGCGAAACACGTGATTTAGCTTCCAATTAATGGGAAATAGAAGGCTTACCTTCAAATCCATGCGAAACAAACGGTTTAGATTCAAATACTTGTGATGTACGTTATTTATATTTAACTGAATGCGCAACAAACGAGTTAGCTTCAAACCCATGCGATACACAAGATTTAGCTTCAAATCAATGCGATGTAGAAGGTTCAGCTTCAAATCCATGCGGCACGTACGATTTAGCTCCAAATGCTTGCGATATAAGTGACATAGCTTCAAAACCTGGAGGAACAAACGAGGTACCTTCAATTCCATGCGAAACAAATGATTTAGCTTCCAGTTAATGCGAAGTAGAAGGCTTAGCTTCAAATCCATGCGAAACAAATGGTTTAGCTTCAAATACTTGTGATATACGTTATTTAGACTTAACTGCATGCGCAACGAACGAATTAGCTTCAAATCCAGGCGATACACAAGATTTAGCTTCATATCAATACGAAGTAGAAGGTTTTGCTTCAAATCCATGCGAAACAAATGATTTAGATTCATACACTTGGGGTATAAGTGATATAGCTTCAAATGCAGACTAATCAAACGAGTTAGCTTCAAATCAATGCGAAACACATAATTTAGCTTCAAATCAATGCGATATAGAAGGTTCAGCTTCAAATCCATGCGACATATGATTTAGCTTCAAATACTTGCGATATAAGTGATATAGCTTCAAAAGCAGAAGGAACAAACGAGGTAGCTTCAATTCCATGCGCAACAAATGATTTAACTTCAAATCAATGCGAAGTAGAAGGCTTAGCTTCAAATCCATGCGAAACAAATGGTTTAGCTACAAATACTTGTGATATACGTTATTTAGACTTAACTGCATGCGCAACGAACGAATTAGCTTCAAATCCAGGCGATACACAAGATTTAGCTTCATATCAATACGAAGTAGAAGGTTTTGCTTCAAATCCATGCGAAACAAATGATTTAGATTCATACACTTGGGGTATAAGTGATATAGCTTCAAATGCAGACTAATCAAACGAGTTAGCTTCAAATCAATGCGAAACACATGATTTAGCTGCAAATCAATGCGATGTAGTAGGTTTAGCTTCAAATCCATGCGAAACAAATGGTTTATCTTCAAATACTTGTGATATACGTTATTTAGACTTAACTGCATGCGCAACGAACGAATTAGCTTCAAATCCAGGCGATACACAAGATTTAGCTTCATATCAATACGAAGTAGAAGGTTTTGCTTCAAATCCATGCGAAACGATTGATTTAGCTTCAAATGCAGGCGAATCAAACGAGTTAGCTTCAAATCCATGTAGAACACGTGATTTAGCTTCCAATCAATGCGAAACACATGATTTAGCTTCAAATCAATGCGACGTAGAAGGCTTAGCTTCAAATCAATGCGGAACAAACGATTTAGCTTCAAATACTTGCGGTGTAAATGAAATAGCTGCAAATGCAGACGAATCAAAGGAGTTAGCTTCAAAACCATGCGAAACAAATGATTTAGCTTCATATTTATGCGAAGTAGAAGGCTTATCATCGAATCCATGCGACACACATGATTTAGCTTCAAATTCATGAGATGCACTTGGCTTAGCTTCATATTCTTGCGAAACAAATAGTTTAGATTCAGATACTTGTGATAAACATGATATAGATTCAACTGCATGCGAAACAAACGAATAAGCTTCAAAACCATGCGATACACATGCTTTATCTTCTAATCAATGCGAAGTAGGAGGCTTAGCATCAAATCAATGCGACACAAATGATTTAGCTTCAAATACTTGCGATATAAATGATATAGCTTCATATGCAGGCGAAACGAACGAGTTAGCTTCAAATCCATGCGAAACACATGATTTAGCTTCAAATCAATGCGACGTAGAAGGCTTAGCTTCAAATCCAAGCGAAACAAATGATTTAATTTCAAGTCAGTTCCTGGTGGAAGGATTAGCTTCAAATCAATGTGAAACAAACGAATAAGCTTCAAAACCATGCGTTACAAATGCTTTATCTTCAAATCAATGCGAAGTAGGAGGCTTAGCATCAAATCAATGCGACACAAATTATTTAGCTTCAAATACTTGCGAGATAAATGATATAGCTTCATATGCAGGCGAATCAAACGAGTTAGCTTCAAATCCATGCAAAACACGTGATTTAGCTTCCAATTAATGCGAAGTAGAAGGGTTAGCTTCAAATCCATGCGAAACAAATGGTTTATCTTCAAATATTTGTGATATACGTTATTTAGATTTAACTGCATGCGCAACGAACGAGTTAGCTTCAAATCCATGCGAAACACATGATTTAGCTTCAAATCAATGCTATGTAGAAGGTTTAGCTGCAAATCCATGCGAAACGATTGATTTAGCTTCAAATGCAGGCGAATCAAACGAGTTAGCTTCAAATCCATGTAGAACACGTGATTTAGCTTCCAATCAATGCGAAACACATGATTTAGCTTCAAATCAATGCGACGTAGAAGGCTTAGCTTCAAATCAATGCGGAACAAACGATTTAGCTTCAAATACCTGCGGTGTAAATGAAATAGCTGCAAATGCAGACGAATCAAAGGAGTTAGCTTCAAAACCATGCGAAACAAATGATTTAGCTTCATATTTATGCGAAGTAGAAGGCTTATCATCGAATCCATGCGACACACATGATTTAGCTTCAAATTCATGAGATGCACTTGGCTTAGCTTCATATTCTTGCGAAACAAATAGTTTAGATTCAGATACTTGTGATAAACATGATATAGATTCAACTGCATGCGAAACAAACGAGTTAGCTTCAAATCCATGCGGAACACATGATCTACATGCAAATCAATGCGACGTAGAAGGCTTAGCTTCAAATCCAAGCGAAACAAATGATTTAATTTCAAGTCAATTCCTGGTGGAAGGATTAGCTTCAAATCCATGCGAAACAAACGAATAAGCTTCAAAACCATGCGATACACATGCTTTATCTTCTAATCAATGCGAAGTAGGAGGCTTAGCATCAAATCAATGCGACACAAATGATTTAGCTTCAAATACTTGCGATATAAATGATATAGCTTCATATGCAGGCGAAACGAACGAGTTAGCTTCAAATCCATGCGAAACACATGATTTAGCTTCAAATCAATGCGACGTAGAAGGCTTAGCTTCAAATCCAAGCGAAACAAATGATTTAATTTCAAGTCAGTTCCTGGTGGAAGGATTAGCTTCAAATCAATGTGAAACAAACGAATAAGCTTCAAAACCATGCGTTACAAATGCTTTATCTTCAAATCAATGCGAAGTAGGAGGCTTAGCATCAAATCAATGCGACACAAATTATTTAGCTTCAAATACTTGCGAGATAAATGATATAGCTTCATATGCAGGCGAATCAAACGAGTTAGCTTCAAATCCATGCAAAACACGTGATTTAGCTACCAATTAATGCGAAGTAGAAGGGTTAGCTTCAAATCCATGCGAAACAAATGGTTTATCTTCAAATACTTGTGATATACGTTATTTAGATTTAACTGCATGCGCAACGAACGAGTTAGCTTCAAATCCATGCGAAACACATGATTTAGCTTCAAATCAATGCTATGTAGAAGGTTTAGCTGCAAATCCATGCGAAACGATTGATTTAGCTTCAAATGCAGGCGAATCAAACGAGTTAGCTTCAAATCCATGTAGAACACGTGATTTAGCTTCCAATCAATGCGAAACACATGATTTAGCTTCAAATCAATGCGACGTAGAAGGCTTAGCTTCAGATCAATGCGGAACAAACGATTTAGCTTCAAATACTTGCGGTGTAAATGAAATAGCTGCAAATGCAGACGAATCAAAGGAGTTAGCTTCAAAACCATGCGAAACAAATGATTTAGCTTCAAATTTATGCGAAGTAGAAGGCTTATCATCAAATCCATGCGAAACGAAAGATTTAGCTTTAAATACTTGCGAATATAAGTGATACAGCTTCAAATGCAGGCGAAACAAACGTCCCTTCATATCCCTTCCCTTCATATCCAAGGGAAACACATGACTAAGATTCGAATCAATGCGAAGTAGGCGGCTTGGCATCAAATCCATGCGACACACATGATTTAGCTTCAAATTCATGAGATGCACTTGGCTTAGCTTCATATTCTTGCGAAACAAATAGTTTAGATTCAGATACTTGTGATAAACATGATATAGCTTCAACTGCATGCGAAACAAACGAGTTAGCTTCAAATCCATGCGGAACACATGATCTACATGCAAATCAATGCGACGTAGAAGGCTTAGCTTCAAATCCAAGCGAAACAAATGATTTAATTTCAAGTCAATTCCTGGTGGAAGGATTAGCTTCAAATCCATGCGAAACAAACGAATAAGCTTCAAAACCATGCGATACACATGCTTTATCTTCTAATCAATGCGAAGTAGGAGGCTTAGCATCAAATCAATGCGACACAAATGATTTAGCTTCAAATACTTGCGATATAAATGATATAGCTTCATATGCAGGCGAAACGAACGAGTTAGCTTCAAATCCATGCGAAACACATGATTTGGGTGCAAATCAATGCGAAGTAGGAGGCTTAGCATCAAATCAATGCGACACAAATGATTTAGCTTCAAATACTTGCGATATAAATGATATAGCTTCATATGCAGGCGAAACGAACGAGTTAGCTTCAAATACATGCGAAACACATGATTTAGCTTCAAACCAATGCGATGTGGAAGGTTTAGCTTCAAATCCATGCGAATCACGTGATTTAGCTTCCAATTAATGGGAAATAGAAGGCTTAGCTTCAAATCCATGCGAAACAAACGGTTTAGATTCAAATACTTGTGATATACGTTATTTATATTTAACTGAATGCACAACGAACGAGTTAGCTTCAAATCCATGCGACACATACGATTTAGCTCCAAATGCTTGCGATATAAGTGATATAGCTTCAAAACCTGGAGCAACAAACGAGGTACCTTCAATTCCATGCGAAACAAATGATTTAGCTTCCAATTAATGCGAAGTAGAAGGCTTAGCTTCAAATCCATGCGAAACAAATGGTTTAGCTTCAAATACTTGTGATATACGTTATTTAGACTTAACTGCATGCGCAGCGAACGAGTTAGCTTCAAATCCATGCGATACACTTAATTTAGCTTCAAATCAATGCGATATAGAAGGTTCAGCTTCAAATCCATGCGACATATGATTTAGCTTCAAATACTTGCGATATAAGTGATATAGCTTCAAAAGCAGAAGGAACAAACGAGGTAGCTTCAAATCCATGCGAAACACATGATTTAGCTTCAAATCAATGCGACGTAGAAGGCTTTGCTTCAAATCCAAGCGAAACAAATGATTTAATTTCAAGTCAGTTCCTGGTGGAAGGATTAGCTTCAAATCAATGTGAAACAAACGAATAAGCTTCAAAACCATGCGTTACACATGCTTTATCTTGAAATCAATGCGAAGTAGGAGGCTTAGCATCAAATCAATGCGACACAAATTATTTAGCTTCAAATACTTGCGAGATAAATGATATAGCTTCATATGCAGGCGAAACGAACGAGTTAGCTTCAAATCCATGCGGAACAAATGATTTAGCTTCAAATACTTGTGATATACATGATTTAGCTTCAACTGCATGCGATACAATCGAGTTCGCTTCAAATACATGCGATACACATGATTTAGCTTCAAACCAATGCGATGTAGAAGGTTTAGCTTCAAATCCATGCGAAACGATTGACTTAGCTTCAAATGCAGGCGAATCAAACGAGTTAGCTTCAAATCCATGTAGAACACGTGATTTAGCTTCCAATCAATGCGAAGTAGAAGGCTCATCTTCGAATCCATACGAAACAAATGGTTTATTTTCAAAAACTTGAGGTATAAATGAAATAGTTTCAAATGCTAGCGAAACAAACGAGTTAGCTTCAAATCCATGCAAAACACATGATTTAGCTTCCAATCAATGCGAAACACATGATTTAGCTTCAAATCAATGCGGAACAAATGATTTAGCTTCAAATACTTGCGATATAAGTGATATAGCTTCAAAAGCAGGAGGAACAAACGAGGTAGCTTCAATTCCATGCGAAACAAACGATTTAGCTTCAAATCAATGCGAAGTAAAAGGCTTAGCTTCAAATCCATGCGAAACAAATGGTTTAGCTACAAATACTTGTGATATACATTATTTAGCTACAACCGCATGCGAAACAAACGAGTTAGCTTCAAATCCATGCGAAACACATGATTTAGATTCAAATCAATGAGATGTAGAAGGTTTAGTTTCAAATACATGCGGTACACAAGATTTAGCTCCAAATCAATGCGATGTAGAAAGTTCAGCTTCAAATTCATGCGGCACATATGATTAAGCTTCAAATACTTGCTATATAAGTGATATAGCTTCAGCTGCATGCGAAACAAACGAGTTAGCTTCAAGTCCATGCGAAACACATGATTTAGCTGCAAATCAATGCAATGTAGAAGGTTTAGCTTCAAATCCATGCGAAACAAATGATTTAGCATCAGATACTTGTTATATAAGTGATATAGTTTCAAATGCAGAGGAAACAAACGAGTAAGCTTCAAATCCATGCTACACACATTATTAAGCTGCAAATCAATGCGATGTAGAAGGTTTAGCTTCAGATCCATGCGAAACACATGATTTAGATGCAAATCAAAGCAACGTAGAAGGCTTAGCTTCAAATCCATGCGGTACAAATGATTTAGCTTCAATTACTTGTGATATAAGTGATATAGATTCAATTGCAGGCGAAACAAACGAGTTAGTTTCAAATCCAAACGAAACACATAATTTAGCTTCAAATCAAAACGATGTAGAAGGTTTAGCTTCAAATTCCTTGCGAAACACATGATTTAGCTTCAAATCAACTCGAATGACAAGGCTTAGGATCAAATCCATTCGAAACAAATGGTTTAGGTACAAATACTTGTGATATACGTTATTTAGATTTAACTGCATGCGCAACGAACGAGTTAGCTTCAAATCCATGCGAAACACATGATTTAGCTTCTAATCAATAAGATGAAGCAGGTTTCGCTTCAAATCATTGCGATGTAGAAGGTTTAGCTTCAAATCCATGCGACACAAATGACTTAGCATCACATACATGCGATATAAGTGATATAGCTTCAAATGAATGCGAAACGAACGAGTTACCTTCAAATCCATGCGAAACACATAATTTAGCTTCAAATCAATGCGATGTAGAAAGTGTAGCTTCAAATGCAGACGAAACAAACGAGTTAGCTTCAAATCCATGCGAAACACATGATTTAGCTTCAAATTCATGAGATGCACTTGGCTTAGCTTCATATCCTTGCGAAACAAATAGTTTAGATTCAGATACTTGTGATAAACATGATTTAGCTTCAACTGCATGCGAAACAAACGAGTTAGCTTCAAATCCATGCGGAACACATGATCTACATGCAAATCAATGCGACGTAGAAGGCTTAGCTTCAAATCCAAGCGAAACAAATGATTTAATTTCAAGTCAGTTCCTGGTGGAAGGATTAGCTTCAAATCCATGTGAAACAAACGAATAAGCTTCAAAACCATGCGTTACACATGCTTTATCTTCAAATCAATGCGAAGTAGGAGGCTTAGCATCAAATCAAAGCGACACAAATTATTTAGCTACAACTACTTGCGAGATAAATGATATAGCTTCATATGCAGGCGAAACGAACGAGTTAGCTTCAAATCCATGCGGAACAAATGATTTAGCTTCAAATACTTGTGATATACATGATTTAACTTCAACTGCATGCGATACAATCGAGTACGATTCAAATACATGCGATACACATGATTTAGCTTCAAACCAATGCGATGTAGAAGGATTAGCTTCAAATACATGCGAAACGATTGACTTAGCTTCAAATGCAGGCGAATCAAACGAGTTAGCTTCAAATACATGCAAAACACATGATTTAGCTTCCAATCAATGCGTGACACATGATTTAGCTTCAAATCAATGCGACGTAGAAGGCTTAGCTTCAAATCAATGCGGAACAAATGATTTAGCTTCAAATACTTGCGATATAAGTGATATAG
Source organism: Megalopta genalis (assembly GCF_051020955.1). Taxonomy (NCBI): domain Eukaryota; kingdom Metazoa; phylum Arthropoda; class Insecta; order Hymenoptera; family Halictidae; genus Megalopta; species Megalopta genalis. The sequence continues at coordinate 75,523 of NW_027477165.1, forward strand.
CTTCAAAAGCAGGAGGAACAAACGAGGTAGATTCAATTCCATGCGAAACAAACGATTTAGCTTCAAATCAATGCGAAGTAAAAGGCTTAGCTTCAAATCCATGCGAAACAAATGGTTTAGCTACAAATACTTGTGATATACATTATTTAGCTACAACTGCATGCGAAACAAACGAGTTAGTTTCAAATCCAAGCGAAACACATGATTTAACTTCAAATCAATGCGAAGTAGAAGATTTAGGTTCAAATACATGCGAAACAAATGGTTTAGCTTCAAATACTTGTGATATACATGATTTTGCTTCAACTGCATGCGAAACAAACGAGTTAGCGACAAATCCAAGCGAAACACATGATTTAGCTTCAATCAATGCGAAGTAGAGGGCTTAGCTTAAAATCCATGCGAATCAAATTGTTTAGCTTCAAATACATGTGATATACATGATTTATCTTCAAATGCAGGCGAAGCAAAAGAGTTAGCTTCAAATCAATGCGAAACACATGATTTAGCTTCAAATCAATGCGAAGTAGAAACCTTAGCTTCAAATCAATGCGAAACAAATGGTTTAGCTTCATATACTTGTGATATACATGATTTAGCTTCAACCGGATGCGAAACATACGAGTTAGCTTCAAATATAAGCGACGTACATGATTCATCTTCAAATTCATGCGAAGTAGAAAGCTTAGCTTCAAATACATCCGAAACGAATGGTATAGCTTCAAATACTTGTTTTATACATGATTTAGCTTCAACTGCATGCGAAACAAACGAGTTAGCTTCAAATCCAAGCGAAACACATGATTTAGCTTCAAATCCATGCTAAACACATGACTTAGCTTCAAATCAATGCGGAGTAGAAGGTTTAGCTTCAAACACATGCGAAGCAAATGATTTAGCTTCAAATCAATGCGGAACAAATGATTTAGCTTCAAATACTTGCGATATAAGTGATATAGCTTCAAAAGCAGGAGGAACAAACGAGGTAGCTTCAATTCCATGCAAAACAAACGATTTAGCTTCAAATCAATGCGAAGTAAAAGGCTTAGCTTCAAATCCATGCGAAACAAATGGTTTAGCTACAAATACTTGTGATATACATTATTTAGCTACAACCGGATGCGAAACATACGAGTTAGCTTCAAATATAAGCGACGTACATGATTCATCTTCAAATTCATGCGAAGTAGAAACCTTAGCTTCAAATCAATGCGAAACAAATGGTTTAGCTTCATATACTTGTGATATACATGATTTAGCTTCAACCGGATGCGAAACATACGAGTTAGCTTCAAATATAAGCGACGTACATGATTCATCTTCAAATTCATGCGAAGTAGAAAGCTTAGCTTCAAATACATCCGAAACGAATGGTATAGCTTCAAATACTTGTTTTATACATGATTTAGCTTCAATTGCATGCGAAACAAACGAGTTAGCTTCAAATCCAAGCGAAACACATGATTTAGCTTCAAATCCATGCTAAACACATGACTTAGCTTCAAATCAATGCGGAGTAGAAGGTTTAGCTTCAAACACATGCGAAGCAAATGATTTAGCTTCAAATCAATGCGGAACAAATGATTTAGCTTCAAATACTTGCGATATAAGTGATATAGCTTCAAAAGCAGGAGGAACAAACGAGGTAGCTTCAATTCCATGCGAAACAAACGATTTAGCTTCAAATCAATGCGAAGTAAAAGGCTTAGCTTCAAATCCATGCGAAACAAATGGTTTAGCTACAAATACTTGTGATATACATTATTTAGCTACAACCGCATGCGAAACAAACGAGTTAGCTTCAAATCCATGCGAAACACATGATTTAGATTCAAATCAATGAGATGTAGAAGGTTTAGTTTCAAATACATGCGGTACACAAGATTTAGCTCCAAATCAATGCGATGTAGAAAGTTCAGCTTCAAATTCATGCGACACATATGATTAAGCTTCAAATACTTGCTATATAAGTGATATAGCTTCAGCTGCATGCGAAACAAACGAGTTAGCTTCAAGTCCATGCGAAACACATGATTTAGCTGCAAATCAATGCAATGTAGAAGGTTTAGCTTCAAATCCATGCGAAACAAATGATTTAGCATCAGATACTTGTTATATAAGTGATATAGTTTCAAATGCAGAGGAAACAAACGAGTAAGCTTCAAATCCATGCAACACACATTATTAAGCTGCAAATCAATGCGATGTAGAAGGTTTAGCTTCAGATCCATGCGAAACACATGATTTAGATGCAAATCAAAGCAACGTAGAAGGCTTAGCTTCAAATCCATGCGGTACAAATGATTTAGCTTCAATTACTTGTGATATAAGTGATATAGATTCAATTGCAGGCGAAACAAACGAGTTAGTTTCAAATCCAAACGAAACACATAATTTAGCTTCAAATCAAAACGATGTAGAAGGTTTAGCTTCAAATTCCTTGCGAAACACATGATTTAGCTTCAAATCAACTCGAATGACAAGGCTTAGGTTCAAATCCATTCGAAACAAATGGTTTAGGTACAAATACTTGTGATATACGTTATTTAGATTTAACTGCATGCGCAACGAACGAGTTAGCTTCAAATCCATGCGAAACACATGATTTAGCTTCTAATCAATAAGATGAAGCAGGTTTCGCTTCAAATCAATGCGATGTAGAAGGTTTAGCTTCAAATCCATGCGACACAAATGACTTAGCATCAGATACATGCGATATAAGTGATATAGCTTCAAATGAATGCGAAACGAACGAGTTACCTTCAAATCCATGCGAAACACATAATTTAGCTTCAAATCAATGCGATGTAGAAAGTGTAGCTTCAAATGCAGACGAAACAAACGAGTTAGCTTCAAATCCATGCGAAACACATGATTTAGCTTCAAATTCATGAGATGCACTTGGCTTAGCTTCATATCCTTGCGAAACAAATAGTTTAGATTCAGATACTTGTGATAAACATGATTTAGCTTCAACTGCATGCGAAACAAACGAGTTAGCTTCAAATCCATGCAGAACACATGATCTACATGCAAATCAATGCGACGTAGAAGGCTTAGCTTCAAATCCAAGCGAAACAAATGATTTAATTTCAAGTCAATTCCTGGTGGAAGGATTAGCTTCAAATCCATGCGAAACAAACGAATAAGCTTCAAAACCATGCGGTACACATGCTTTATCTTCTAATCAATGCGAAGTAGGAGGCTTAGCATCAAATCAATGCGACACAAATGATTTAGCTTCAAATACTTGCGATATAAGTGATATAGCTTCAAAAGCAGGAGGAACAAACGAGGTAGATTCAATTCCATGCGAAACAAACGATTTAGCTTCAAATCAATGCGAAGTAAAAGGCTTAGCTTCAAATCCATGCGAAACAAATGGTTTAGCTTCAAATACTTGTGATATACATTATTTTGCTTCAGCTGCATGCGAAACAAACGATTTAGCTTCACGCCCAAGGGAAACACATGATTTAACTTCAAATCAATGAGAAGTAGAAGGCTTAGCATCAAACTCATGCAACACAAATTATTTAGCTTCTTATACTTGCGATATAAGTGATGTAGATTCAAATGCAGGCGAAACAAACGAGTGAGCTTTAAATCCAAGAGTAACACATGATTCAACTTCAAATCAATGGGAATTAGAAGATTTAGGTTCAAATACATGCGAAACAAATGGTATATCTTCAAATACTTGTGATATACATGATTCAGCTTCAACTGCATGCGAGACAAACGAGTTAGCTTCAAATCCAAGTGAAACACATGACTTAGCTTCAAATCAATGCGGAGTAGAAGGTTTAGCTTCAAACACATGCGAAGCAAATGGCTTAGCTTTAAATACATGTGAAATATATGATATAGCTTCAAATGCAGACGAAACACCAAGTTAGCTTCAAATCCATGGGAATCACATGATTTAGCATCAAATCAATGCGAAGTTGAAGGCTTAGAGTGAAATCCATGCGACAATAATGAATTAGCTACAAATGCTTGCGATATAAGTGATATAGCTTCATATGCAGGTGAAACAAACGAGTTAGCTTCATATCCATGCGAAACACGTGATTTAGCTTCAAATTCAAGCGAAGTAGAAGGATTAGCTTCAAATCAATGCGAAACAAATGGTTTAGCTTCAAATACTTGTGATATACATGATTTAGCTTCAACTGCATGCGAAACAAACGAGTTAGCGACAAATCCAAGCGAAACACATGATTTAGCTTCAATCAATGCGAAGTAGAGGGCTTAGCTTAAAATCCATGCGAATCAAATTGTTTAGCTTCAAATACATGTGATATACATGATTTATCTTCAAATGCAGGCGAAGCAAAAGAGTTAGCTTCAAATCAATGCGAAACACATGATTTAGCTTCAAATCAATGCGAAGTAGAAACCTTAGCTTCAAATCAATGCGAAACAAATGGTTTAGCTTCATATACTTGTGATATACATGATTTAGCTTCAACCGGATGCGAAACATACGAGTTAGCTTCAAATATAAGCGACGTACATGATTCATCTTCAAATTCATGCGAAGTAGAAAGCTTAGCTTCAAATACATCCGAAACGAATGGTATAGCTTCAAATACTTGTTTTATACATGATTTAGCTTCAACTGCATGCGAAACAAACGAGTTAGCTTCAAATCCAAGCGACGTACATGATTCATCTTCAAATTCATGCGAAGTAGAAACCTTAGCTTCAAATCAATGCGAAACAAATGGTTTAGCTTCATATACTTGTGATATACATGATTTAGCTTCAACCGGATGCGAAACATACGAGTTAGCTTCAAATATAAGCGACGTACATGATTCATCTTCAAATTCATGCGAAGTAGAAAGCTTAGCTTCAAATACATCCGAAACGAATGGTATAGCTTCAAATACTTGTTTTATACATGATTTAGCTTCAACTGCATGCGAAACAAACGAGTTAGCTTCAAATCCAAGCGAAACACATGATTTAGCTTCAAATCCATGCTAAACACATGACTTAGCTTCAAATCAATGCGGAGTAGAAGGTTTAGCTTCAAACACATGCGAAGCAAATGATTTAGCTTCAAATCAATGCGGAACAAATGATTTAGCTTCAAATACTTGCGATATAAGTGATATAGCTTCAAAAGCAGGAGGAACAAACGAGGTAGCTTCAATTCCATGCGAAACAAACGATTTAGCTTCAAATCAATGCGAAGTAAAAGGCTTAGCTTCAAATCCATGCGAAACAAATGGTTTAGCTACAAATACTTGTGATATACATTATTTAGCTACAACCGCATGCGAAACAAACGAGTTAGCTTCAAATCCATGCGAAACACATGATTTAGATTCAAATCAATGAGATGTAGAAGGTTTAGTTTCAAATACATGCGGTACACAAGATTTAGCTCCAAATCAATGCGATGTAGAAAGTTCAGCTTCAAATTCATGCGACACATATGATTAAGCTTCAAATACTTGCTATATAAGTGATATAGCTTCAGCTGCATGCGAAACAAACGAGTTAGCTTCAAGTCCATGCGAAACACATGATTTAGCTGCAAATCAATGCAATGTAGAAGGTTTAGCTTCAAATCCATGCGAAACAAATGATTTAGCATCAGATACTTGTTATATAAGTGATATAGTTTCAAATGCAGAGGAAACAAACGAGTAAGCTTCAAATCCATGCAACACACATTATTAAGCTGCAAATCAATGCGATGTAGAAGGTTTAGCTTCAGATCCATGCGAAACACATGATTTAGATGCAAATCAAAGCAACGTAGAAGGCTTAGCTTCAAATCCATGCGGTACAAATGATTTAGCTTCAATTACTTGTGATATAAGTGATATAGATTCAATTGCAGGCGAAACAAACGAGTTAGTTTCAAATCCAAACGAAACACATAATTTAGCTTCAAATCAAAACGATGTAGAAGGTTTAGCTTCAAATTCCTTGCGAAACACATGATTTAGCTTCAAATCAATGCGATGTAGAAAGTGTAGCTTCAAATGCAGACGAAACAAACGAGTTAGCTTCAAATCCATGCGAAACACATGATTTAGCTTCAAATTCATGAGATGCACTTGGCTTAGCTTCATATCCTTGCGAAACAAATAGTTTAGATTCAGATACTTGTGATAAACATGATTTAGCTTCAACTGCATGCGAAACAAACGAGTTAGCTTCAAATCCATGCAGAACACATGATCTACATGCAAATCAATGCGACGTAGAAGGCTTAGCTTCAAATCCAAGCGAAACAAATGATTTAATTTCAAGTCAATTCCTGGTGGAAGGATTAGCTTCAAATCCATGCGAAACAAACGAATAAGCTTCAAAACCATGCGGTACACATGCTTTATCTTCTAATCAATGCGAAGTAGGAGGCTTAGCATCAAATCAATGCGACACAAATGATTTAGCTTCAAATACTTGCGATATAAATGATATAGCTTCATATGCAGGCGAAACGAACGAGTTAGCTTCAAATCCATGCGAAACACATGATTTGGGTGCAAATCAATGCGACGTAGAAGGCTTAGCTTCAAATCCATGCGGAACAAATGATGTAGCTTAAAATAGTTGCGATATACATGATGTAGCTTCAACTGCATGCGATACAATCGAGTTAGCTTCAAATACATGCGAAACACATGATTTAGCTTCAAACCAATGCGATGTAGAAGGTTTAGCTTCAAACACATGCGAAGCAAATGGCTTAGCTTTAAATACATGTGAAATATATGATATAGCTTCAAATGCAGACGAAACACCAAGTTAGATTCAAATCCATGGGAATCACATGATTTAGCATCAAATCAATGCGAAGTTGAAGGCTTAGAGTGAAATCCATGCGATAATAATGAATTAGCTTCAAATGCTTGCGATATAAGTGATATAGCTTCATATGCAGGTGAAACAAACGAGTTAGCTTCATATCCATGCGAAACACGTGATTTAGCTTCAAATTCAAGCGAAGTAGAAGGATTAGCTTCAAATCAATGCGAAACAAATGGTTTAGCTTCAAATACTTGTGATATACATGATGTAGCTTCAACAGCATGCGATACAATCGAGTTAGCTTCAAATACATGCGAAACACATGATTTAGCTTCAAATCAATGCGAAACACATGATTTAGCTTCAAATCAACTCGAATGACAAGGCTTAGGTTCAAATCCATTCGAAACAAATGGTTTAGGTACAAATACTTGTGATATACGTTATTTAGATTTAACTGCATGCGCAACGAACGAGTTAGCTTCAAATCCATGCGAAACACATGATTTAGCTTCTAATCAATAAGATGAAGTAGGTTTCGCTTCAAATCAATGCGATGTAGAAGGCTTAGTTTCAAATCCAAGCGAAACCAATGATTTAATTTCAAGTCAGTTCCTGGTGGAAGGATTAGCTTCAAATCCATGTGAAACAAACGAATAAGCTTCAAAACTATGCGTTACACATGCTTTATCTTCAAATCAATGCGAAGTAGGAGGCTTAGCATCAAATCAATGCGACACAAATTATTTAGCTTCAAATACTTGCGATATAAATGATATAGCTTCATATGCAGGCGAAACGAACGAGTTAGCTTCAAATCCATGCGAAACACATGATTTGGGTGCAAATCAATGCGACGTAGAAGGCTTAGCTTCAAATCCATGCGGAACAAATGATGTAGCTTCAAATACTTGCGATATACATGATGTAGCTTCAACTGCATGCGATACAATCGAGTTAGCTTCAAATACATGCGAAACACATGATTTAGCTTCAAACAAATGCGATGTAGAAGGTTTAGCTTCAAATCCATGCGAAACGATTGATTTAGCTTCAAATGCAGGCGAATCAAACGAGTTAGCTTCAAATCCATGTAGAACAAATGATTTAGCTTCCAATCAATACGAAGTAGAAGGCACATCTTCAAATCCATACGAAACAAATGGTTCATTTTCAAATACTTGCGATATAAATGAAATAGTTTCAAATGCTAGCGAAACAAACGAGTTAGCTTCAAATCCATGCAACACACATGATTTAGCTTCAAATTCATGAGATGCACTTGGCTTAGCTTCATATCCTTGCGAAACAAATAGTTTAGATTCAGATACTTGTGATAAACATGATTTAGCTTCAACTGCATGCGAAACAAACGAGTTAGCTTCAAATCCATGCGGAACACATGATCTACATGCAAATCAATGCGACGTAGAAGGCTTAGCTTCAAATCCAAGCGAAACCAATGATTTAATTTCAAGTCAGTTCCTGGTGGAAGGATTAGCTTCAAATCCATGTGAAACAAACGAATAAGCTTCAAAACCATGCGTTACACATGCTTTATCTTCAAATCAATGCGAAGTAGGAGGCTTAGCATCAAATCAATGCGACACAAATTATTTAGCTTCAAATACTTGCGATATAAATGATATAGCTTCATATGCAGGCGAAACGAACGAGTTAGCTTCAAATCCATGCGAAACACATGATTTGGGTGCAAATCAATGCGACGTAGAAGGCTTAGCTTCAAATCCATGCGGAACAAATGATGTAGCTTCAAATACTTGCGATATACATGATGTAGCTTCAACTGCATGCGATACAATCGAGTTAGCTTCAAATACATGCGAAACACATGATTTAGCTTCAAACCAATGCGATGTAGAAGGTTTAGCTTCAAATCCATGCGAAACGATTGATTTAGCTTCAAATGCAGGCGAATCAAACGAGTTAGCTTCAAATCCATGTAGAACAAATGATTTAGCTTCCAATCAATACGAAGTAGAAGGCACATCTTCAAATCCATACGAAACAAATGGTTCATTTTCAAATACTTGCGATATAAATGAAATAGTTTCAAATGCTAGCGAAACAAACGAGTTAGCTTCAAATCCATGCAAAACACATGATTTAGCTTCCAATCAATGCGAAACACATGATTTAGCTTCTAATCAATGCGAAGTACAAGGCTTAGCTTCAAATCCAACCGAAACACATGATTTATCTACAAATCATTGCGAAGTAGAAGGCGTATCTTCAAATCAATTCGAAACAAATGGTTTAGATTCAGATACATGTGATAAACATGATTTAGCTTCAACTACATGCGATGTAGAAGGTTCAGCTTCAAATCCATGCGACATATGATTTAGCTTCAAATACTTGCGATATAAGTGATATAGCTTCAAAAGCAGAAGGAACAAACGAGGTAGCTTCAATTCCATGCGAAACAAATGATTTAGCTTCAAATCAATGCGAAGTAGAAGGCTTAGCTTCAAATCCATGCGAAACACGTGATTTAGCTTCCAATTAATGGGAAGTAGATGGCTTAGCTTCAAATCCATGCGAAACAAATGGTTTAGCTTCAATTACTTGTGATATACGTTAATTAGATTATCTGCTTGCGCCACGAACGAGTTAGCTTCAAATCCATGCGATACAAAAGATTTAGCTTCAAATCAATGCGATGTGGAAGGTTCAGCTTCAAATCCATGCGATACATACGATTTAGCTTCAAATACTTGCGATATAAGTGATATAGCTTCAAAAGCAGAAGGAACAAACGAGGTAGCTTCAATTCCATGCGAAACAAACGGTTTAGATTCAAATACTTGTGATATACGTTATTTATATTTAACTGAATGCGCAACGAACGAGTTAGCTTCAAATCCATGCGATACACAAGATTTAGCTTCAAATCAATGCGATGTAGAAGGTTCAGCTTCAAATCCATGCGACATATGATTTAGCTTCAAATACTTGCGATATAAGTGATATAGCTTTAAAAGCAGAAGGAACAAACGTGGTAGCTTCAATTCCATGCGAAACAAATGATTTAGCTTCAAATCAATGCGAAGTAGAAGGCTTAGCTTCAAATCCATGCGAAACACGTGATTTAGCTTCCAATTAATGGGAAGTAGATGGCTTAGCTTCAAATCCATGCGAAACAAATGGTTTAGCTTCAATTACTTGTGATATACGTTAATTAGATTATCTGATTGCGCAACGAACGAGTTAGCTTCAAATCCATGCGATACACAAGATTTAGCTTCAAATCAATGCGATGTGGAAGGTTCAGCTTCAAATCCATGCGACACATAGGAATTAGCTTCAAACACATGCAATATAAGTGATATAGCTTCAAAAGCTGGAGAAACAAACGAGGTAGCTTCAATTCCATGCGAAACAAATGATTTAGCTTCAAATCAATGCGAAGTAGAAGGCGTAGCTTCAAATCCATGCGAAACAAATGGTTTAGCTACAAATACTTGTGATATACATTATTTAGCTACAACTGCATGCGAAACAAACGAGTTAGCTTCAAATCCATGCGAAACACATAATTTAGCTACAAATCAATGCGATGTGGAAGGTTTAGCTTCAAATCCATGCGAAACACGTGATTTAGCTTCCAATTAATGGGAAATAGAAGGCTTAGCTTCAAATCCATGCGAAACAAACGGTTTAGATTCAAATACTTGTGATATACGTTATTTATATTTAACTGAATGCGCAACGAACGAGTTAGCTTCAAATCCATGCGACACATACGACTTAGCTCCAAATGCTTGCGATATAAGTGATATAGCTTCAAAACCTGGAGGAACAAACGAGGTTCCTTCAATTCCATGCGAAACAAATGATTTAGCTTCCAATTAATGCGAAGTAGAAGGCTCAGCTTCAAATCCATGCGAAACAAATGGTTTAGCTTCAAATACTTGTGATATACGTTATTTAGACTTAACTGCATGCGCAACGAACGAGTTAGCTTCAAATCCAGGCGATACACAAGATTTAGCTTCATATCAATACGAAGTAGAAGGTTTTGCTTCAAATCCATGCGAAACGAATGATTTAGATTCATACACTTGGGGTATAAGTGATATAGCTTCAAATGCAGACTAATCAAACGAGTTAGCTTCAAATCAATGCGAAACACATGATTTAGCTGCAAATCAATGCGAAGTAGAAGGCTTAGCTTCAAATCCATGCGAAACACGTGATTTAGCTTCCAATTAATGGGAAGTAGATGGCTTAGCTTCAAATCCATGCGAAACAAATGGTTTAGCTATAAATACTTGTGATATACATTATTTAGCTACAACTGCATGCGAAACAAACGAGTTAGCTTCAAATCCATGCGAAACACACGATTTCGATTGAAATTCGTGCGAAATAGCCATTTTAAACAAGCAATTTGGCTTCAAATCCATGCGGAATGAACAATTTTGCTTCAGATTCATGCGAAATACACGAATTAGCTTTAAATCATCGCGAAACATACGATTTAGTTCCAATATCATGCGAAACACACGATTTCGATTGAAATTCGTGCGAAATAGCGATTTTAAACAAAGGATTTGGCTTCAAATTCATGCGAAATGAACAATTTAACTTCAGATTCATGCGAAATACACAAATCAGCTTCAAATTCACCCGAAACATACGATTTAGCTCCAATATCATGCGAAACACACGATTTCGATTCAAATTCGTGCAAAATAGCGATTTTAAACAAACGGTTTGGTTTCAAATTCAGGCGAAATGAACAATTTAGCTTCAGATTCATGCGAAATACACGCATTAGCTTTAAATCATCGCGAAACATACGATTTAGCTCCAATATCATGCGAAACACACGATTTCGATTCAAATTCGTGCAAAATAGCGATTTTAAACAAACGATTTGGTTTCAAATTCTGGCGAAATGAACAATTTAGCTTCAGAATCATGCGAAATACACGGATTAGCTTTAAATCAACGCGAAACATACGATTTATCGTCAATATCATGCGAAACACACGATTTCGATTCAAATTCGTGCAAACTAGCGATTTTAAACAAACGAATTGGTTTCAAATTTATGCGAAATGAACAATTTATCTTCAGATTCATGCAAAATACACGAATCAGCTTCAAATTCACGCGAAACATACGATCTAGCTTCAATATCATGAGAAACACACGATTTCGCTTCAAATTCGTGAGAAATAGCTATTTTAAACAAACTATTTAGCTTCAAAATCATGCGATATGAACAATTTAACTTCAGATTCAAGAGAAATACACGAATTAGCTTCAAATTCACACGAAACAAACGATTTACCTTCAATATCATGCGAAACACACGATTTCGATTCAAATTCGTGCGAAATAGCGATTTCAAACAAACGATTTGGCTTCAAATTCAGGCGACATGAACAATTTAGCTTCAGATTCATGCGAAATACACGAATTAGCTTTAAATCAACGCGAAACATACGATTAAGCTTCAATATCATGCGAAACACACGATTTCGATTCACATTCGTGCGAAATAGCCAATTTAAACAAACGATTTGCTTCAAATCCATGCGAAATGAACAATTTTGCTTCAGATTTATGGGAAATACACGGATTAGCTTCACATTTACCCGAAACATTGAATTTAGCTTCAATATTATGCGAAACACACGATTTCGCTTCAAATTCGTGCGAAATAGCGTTTTTAAACAAACGATTTGGCTTCGAATTCATGCGAAATGAACAATTTAGCTTCTTATTCATGCGAAATACACGGATTAGATTCAAATTCACCCGAAACATACGATTTAGCTTCAATATCATGCGAAAAACACGATTTAAATTCAAATTCGTGCAAAATGGCGATTTTAAACAAACGATTTGTTTCAAATTCATGCGAAATGAACAATTTAGCTTCAGATTCATGCGAAATACACGAATTAGCTTTAGATCTACGCGAAACATACGAGTTAGCTTCAATATCATGAGATATACACGATTTCGCTTCAAATTCGTGCGGAATAGCGATTTAAAACAAGCGATTAAGCTTCAAATTCATGCGATATGAACAATTTAACTTCAGATTCATGCGAAATACACGAATTAGCTTTAAATCAACGCGAAACATACGATTTAGCTTAAATATCATGCGAAACACACGACTTCGATTGAAATTCGTGCGAAATTGCGTTTTTAATCAAACGATTTGGCTTCAAATTCATGCGATATGAACAATTTAGCTTCAGATTCATGCGAAATATACGAATTAGCTTTAAATCAACGCGAAAGATACGATTTATCGTCAATATCATGCGAAACACACGATTTCGATTCAAATTCGTGCAAAATAACGATTTTAAACAAACGATTTAGCTTCAAATTCATGCGAAATAAACAATTTAGCTTCAGATTCATGCGAAATACACGAATTAGCTTTAAATCAACGCGAAACATACGATTTAGCATCAACATCATGCGAAACACACGATGTCGATTTAAATTCGTGCGAAATAGCGATTTTAAACAAACGATTTGGCTTCAAATTCATGCGAAATGAACAATTTAGCTTCAGATTCATGCGAAATACACGCATTAGCTTTAAATCAACGCGAAACATACGATTTAGCTTCAATATCGTGCGATATACACGATTTCGCTTCAAATTCGTGCGAAATAGCGGTTTTAAACAAACGATTTAGCTTCAAATTCATGCGAAATGAACAATTTAACTTCAGATACATGCGAAATACACGAATCAGCTTCAAATTCACGCGAAATATACGATTTAGCTTCAATATCATGGGAAACACACGATTTCGATTCAAATTCGTGCAAAATAGCGATTTTAAACAAACGATTTGGTTTCAAATTCAGGCGAAATGAACAATTTAGCTTCAGATTCATGCGAAATACACGCATTAGCTTTAAATCATCGCGAAACATACGATTTAGCTCCAATATCATGCGAAACACACGATTTCGATTCAAATTCGTGCAAAATAGCGATTTTAAACAAACGATTTGGTTTCAAATTCTGGCGAAATGAACAATTTAGCTTCAGAATCATGCGAAATACACGGATTAGCTTTAAATCAACGCGAAACATACGATTTATCGTCAATATCATGCGAAACACACGATTTCGATTCAAATTCGCGCAAACTAGCGATTTTAAACAAACGAATTGGTTTCAAATTTATGCGAAAGGAACAATTTATCTTCAGATTCATGCAAAATACACGAATCAGCTTCAAATTCACGCGAAACGTACGATCTAGCTTCAATATCATGAGAAACACACGATTTCGCTTCAAATTCGTGAGAAATAGCTATTTTAAACAAACGAATTAGCTTCAAAATCATGCGATATGAACAATTTAACTTCAGATTCATGAGAAATACACGAATTAGCTTCAAATTCACACGAAACAAACGATTTAACTTCAATATCATGCGAAACACACGATTTCGATTCAAATTCGTGCGAAATAGCGATTTCAAACAAACGATTAAGCTTCAAATTCATGCGATATGAACAATTTAACTTCAGATTCATGCGAAATACACGAATTAGCTTTAAATCAACGCGAAACATACGATTTAGCTTCAACATCATGCGAAACACACGATTTCGATTGAAATTCGTGCGAAAAAGCCATTTTAAACAAACGATTTGGCTTCAAATCCATGCGAAATGAACAATTTTGCTTCAGATTCATGCGAAATACACGAATTAGCTTTAAATCATCGCGAAACATACGATTTAGTTTCAATATCATGCGAAACACACGATTTCGATTGAAATTCGTGCGAAATAGCGATTTTAAACAAAGGATTTGGCTTCAAATTCATACGAAATGAACAATTTAACTTCAGATTCATGCGAAATACACAAATCAGCTTCAAATTCACGCGAAACATTCGATTTAGCTTCAATATCATGCGAAACACACGATTTCGATTGAAATTCGTGCGAAATAGCGATTTTAAACAAACGATTTGGCTTCAAATTCATGCGAAATGAACAATTTAGCTTCAGATTCATGCGAAATACAATGATTAGCTTTAAATCAACGCGAAACATACGATTTAGCTTCAACATCATGCGAAACACACGATTTCGATTGAAATTCGTGCGAAAAAGCCATTTTAAACAAACGATTTGGCTTCAAATCCATGCGAAATGAACAATTTTGCTTCAGATTCATGCGAAATACACGAATTAGCTTTAAATCATCGCGAAACATACGATTTAGTTTCAATATCATGCGAAACACACGATTTCGATTGAAATTCGTGCGAAATAGCGATTTTAAACAAAGGATTTGGCTTCAAATTCATGCGAAATAAACAATTTAGCTTCAGATTCATGCGAAAAACACGAATCAGCTTCAAATTCACGCGAAACATACGATTTATCGTCAATATCATGAGAAACACACGATTTCGATTGAAATTCGTGCGAAATAGCGATTTTAAACAAAGGATTTGGCTTCAAATTCATGCGAAATGAACAATTTAACTTCAGATTCATGCGAAATACACGAATCAGCTTCAAATTCACGCGAAACATACGATTTAGCTTCAATATCATGGGAAACACACGATTTCGTTTCAAATTCGTGCGAAATAGCGATTTTAAACAAACGATTTAGCTTCAAGTTGATGCGAAATGTAGAATTTAGCTTCATATTCATTTGAAATACACGGATTAGATTCAAATTCACCCGAAACATACGATTTAGCTTCAATATCATGCGAAACACACGATTTAAATTCAAATTCGTGCAAAATAGCGATTTTAAACAAACGATTTGTTTCAAATTCATGCAAAGTGAACAATTTAGCTTCAGATTCATGCGAAATACACGAATTAGCTTTAAATCAACGCGAAACATACGATTTAGCTTCAATATCATGCGAAACACACGATTTCGCTTCAAATTCGTGCGAAATAGCGTTTTTAAACAAACGATTTGGCTTCGAATTCATGCGATATGAAAAATTTAACTTCAGATTCATGCGAAATACACGAATTAGCTTTAAATCAACGCGAAACATACGATTTAGCTTAAATATCATGCGAAACACACGACTTCGATTGAAATTCGTGCGAAATAGCGATTTTAAACAAACGATTTCGCTTCAAATTCATGCGAAATGAACAATTTAGCTTCAGATTTATGCGAAATACACGGATTAGCTTCACATTCACCCGAAACATTGAATTTAGCTTCAATATTATGCGAAACACACGATTTCGCTTCCAAATTCGTGCGAAATTGCGTTTTTAAACAAACGATTTGGCTTCGAATTCATGCGAAATGAACAATTTAGCTTCAGATTCATGCGAAATACACGGATTAGATTCAAATTCACCCGAAACATACGATTTAGCTCCAATATCATGCGAAACACACGATTTCGATTCAAATTCGTGCAAAATAGCGATTTTAAACAAACGATTTGGGTTCAAATTCAGGCGAAATGAACAATTTAGCTTCAGATTCATGCGAAATACACGCATTAGCTTTAAATCATCGCGAAACATACGATTTAGCTCCAATATCATGCGAAACACACGATTTCGATTCAAATTCGTGCAAAATAGCGATTTTAAACAAACGATTTGGTTTCAAATTCTGGCGAAATGAACAATTTAGCTTCAGAATCATGCGAAATACACGGATTAGCTTTAAATCAACGCGAAACATACGATTTATCGTCAATATCATGCGATACACACGATTTCGATTCAAATTCGCGCAAACTAGCGATTTTAAACAAACGAATTGGTTTCAAATTTATGCCAAATGAACAATTTATCTTCAGATTCATGCAAAATACACGAATCAGCTTCAAATTCACGCGAAACATACGATCTAGCTTCAATATCATGAGAAACACACGATTTCGCTTCAAATTCGTGAGAAATAGCTATTTTAAACAAACGATTTGGCTTCAAATTCAAGCGATATGAACAATTTAACTTCAGATTCATGCGAAATACACGAATTAGCTTTAAATCAACGCGAAACATACGATTTAGCTTCAACATCATGCGAAACACACGATTTCGATTGAAATTCGTGCGAAATAGCCATTTTAAACAAACGATTTGGCTTCAAATCCATGCGAAATGAACAATTTTGTTTCAGATTCATGCGAAATACACGAATGAGCTTTAAATCATCGCGAAACATACGATTTAGTTTCAATATCATGCGAAACACACGATTTCGATTGAAATTCGTGCGAAATAGCGATTTTAAACAAAGGATTTGGATTCAAATTCATGCGAAATGAACAATTTAACTTCAGATTCATGCGAAATACACAAATCAGCTTCAAATTCACGCGAAACATTCGATTTAGCTTCAATATCATGCGAAACACACGATTTCGATTGAAATTCGTGCGAAATAGCCATTTTAAACAAACGATTTGGCTTCAAATTCATGCGAAATAAACAATTTAGCTTCAGATTCATGCGAAATACAATGATTAGCTTTAAATCAACGCGAAACATACGATTTATCGTCAATATCATGAGAAACACACGATTTCGATTGAAATTCGTGCGAAATAGCGATTTTAAACAAAGGATTTGGCTTCAAATTCATGCGAAATGAACAATTTAACTTCAGATTCATGCGAAATACACGAATCAGCTTCAAATTCACGCGAAATATACGATTTAGCTTCAATATCATGGGAAACACACGATTTCGTTTCAAATTCGTGCGAAATAGCGATTTTAAACAAAAGATTTAGCTTCAAGTTGATGCGAACTGTAGAATTTAGCTTCACATTCATACGAAGTACACGAATTAGCTTTAAATCAACGCGAAACATACGTTTTAGCTTCAATATCATGCGAAACACACGATTTCGCTTCAAATTCGTGCGAAATAGCGATTTTAAACAATCGATTTGGCTTCAAATTCATGCGAAATGAACAATTTAGCTTCAGATTCATGCGAAATACAATGATTAGCTTTAAATCAACGCGAAACATA
>NW_027477166.1:0-93237 GCF_051020955.1 Megalopta genalis
TCCAAGCGAAACACATGATTTAGCTTCAAATCAATGCGAAGTAGAAGGCTTAGCATCAAATCCATGCAACACAAAGTATTTAGCTTCTTATACTTGCCATATAAGTGATAAAGCTTCAAATGCAGGGGAAACAAACGAGTAAGCTTTAGATCCAAGCGTAACACATGATTTAACTTCAAATCAATGCGAAGTAGAAGACTTATCTTCAAATCCATGCGAAACAAATGGTTTAGCTTCAAATACTTGTGATGTACATGATTTAGCTTCAACTGCACGCGAAACAAACGAGTTAGCTTCAAATCCAAGGGAAACACATGATTTAACTTCAAATCAATGCGATGTAGAAGGCTTACCATCAAATCCATGCAACACAAATTATTTAGCTTCTTAAACTTGCGATATAAGTGATATAGCTTCAAATGCAGGCGAAACACACGAGTGATCTTCAAATCCAAGCGTAACACATGATTTAACTTCAAATCAATGCGAAGTAGAAGATTTACCTTCAAATCCATACGAAACAAATGGTTTAGCTTCAAATACTTGGGATATACATGATTTAGCTTCAGCTGCATGCGAAACAAACGAGTTAGCTTCAAATCCAAGCGAAACACATGATTTAGCTTCAAATCAATGCGAAATAGCAGGCTTAGCTTCAAATCCATGCGACACAAATTATTTAGCTTCGTATACTTGCGATATAAGTGATATAGCTTCAAATGCAGACGAAACAAACGAGTGATCTTCAAATCCAAGCGTAACACGTGATTTAACTTCAAATCCATGCGAAACAATTGGTTTAGCTTCAAATACTTGTGATATACATGATTTAGCTTCAGCTGCATGCGAAA
The DNA here is from genome assembly GCF_051020955.1 of Megalopta genalis. Lineage (NCBI taxonomy): Eukaryota > Metazoa > Arthropoda > Insecta > Hymenoptera > Halictidae > Megalopta > Megalopta genalis. The sequence goes on from NW_027477166.1 coordinate 852, forward strand.
CAAACGAGTTAGCTTCAAATCCAAGCGTAACACATGATTTAACTTCAAATCAATGCGAAGTAGAAGATTTACCTACAAATCCATGCGAAACAAATGGTTTAGCTTCAAATACTTGTGATATACATGATTTAGCTTCAGCTGCATGCGAAACAAACGAGTTAGCTTCAAATCCAAGCGAAACACATGATTTAGCTTCAAATCAATGCGAAATAGAAGGCTTAGCATCAAATCCATGCAACACAAGTTATTTAGTTTCTTATACTTGCGATATAAGTGATAAAGCTTCAAATACAGGTGAAACAAACGAGTGAGCTTTAAATTCAAGCGTAACACATGATTTAACTTCAAATCAATGCGAAGTAGAAGATTTACCTTCAAATCCATGCGAAACAAATGGTTTAGCTTCAAATACTTGTGATATACATGATTTAGCTTCAACTGCATGCGAAACAAACGAGTTAGCTTCAAATCCAAGCGAAACACATGATTTAGCTTCAAATCAATGCGAAATAGAAGGCTTAGCATCAAATCCATGCGACACAAATTATTTAGCTTCGTATACTTGCGATATAAGTGATAAAGCTTCAAATGCATGCGAAACAAACGAGCTAGCTTCAAATCCAAGCGATACACATGATTTAGCTACAAATCAATGCGAAATAGAAGGCTTAGCATCAAATCCATGCGACACAAATTATTTAGCTTCAAATACTTGTGATATACATGATTTAGCTTCAGCTGCATGCGAAACAAACGAGTGATCTTCAAATACAAGCGTAACACTTGATTTAACTTCAAATCAATGGGAAGTAGAAGATTTACCTTCAAATCCATGCGAAACAAATGGTTTAGCTTCAAACACTTGTGATATACATGATTTAGCTTCAGCTGCATGCGAAACAAACGAGTTAGCTTCAAATCCAAGCGAAATACATGATTTAGCTTCAAATCAATGCGAAGTAGAACATTTACCTTCAAATCCATGCGAAACAAATGGTTTAGCTTCAAATACTTGTGATATACATGATTTAGTTTCAACTGCATGCGAAACAAACGAGTTAGCTTCAAATCCAAGTGAAACACATGATTTAGCTTCAAATCAATGCGAAATAGAAGGCTTAGCTTCAAATCCATGCGACACACATTATTTAGCTTCGTATACTTGCGATATAATTGATATAGCTTCAAATGCAGACGAAACAAACGAGTGATCTTCAAATCCAAGCGTAACACGTGATTTAACTTCAAATCCATGCGAAACAAATGGTTTAGCTTCAAATACTTGTGATATACATGATTTAGCTTCAGCTGCATGCGAAACAAACGAGTTAGCTTCAAATCCAAGCGAAATACATGATTTAGCTTCAAATCAATGCGAAGTAGAAGATTTACCTTCAAATCCATGCGAAACAAATGGCTTAGCTTCAAATACTTGTGATATACATGATTTAGCTTCAGCTGCATGCGAAACAAACGCGTTAGCTTCAAATCCAAGCGAAACACATGATTTAGCTTAAAATTAATGCGAAATAGAAGGCTTAGCATCAAATCCATGCAACACAAATTATTTAGCTTCTTATACTTGCGATATATGTGATAAAGCTTCAAATGCATGCGAAACAAACGAGTTAGCTTCAAATCCAAGCGTAACACATGATTGAGCTTCAAACCTATGCGAAATAGAAGGCTTAGCATCAAATCCATGCGACACAAATTATTTAGCTTCTTAAACTTGCGATATAAGTGATATAGCTTCAAATGCAGGCGAAACACACGAGTGATCTTCAAATCCAAGCGTAACACATGATTTAACTTCAAATCAATGCGAAGTAGAAGATTTACCTTCAAATCCATACGAAACAAATGGTTTAGCTTCAAATACTTGGGATATACATGATTTAGCTTCAGCTGCATGCGAAACAAACGAGTTAGCTTCAAATCCAAGCGAAACACATGATTTAGCTTCAAATCAATGCGAAATAGCAGGCTTAGCTTCAAATCCATGCGACACAAATTATTTAGCTTCGTATACTTGCGATATAAGTGATATAGCTTCAAATGCAGACGAAACAAACGAGTGATCTTCAAATCCAAGCGTAACACGTGATTTAACTTCAAATCCATGCGAAACAATTGGTTTAGCTTCAAATACTTGTGATATACATGATTTAGCTTCAGCTGCATGCGAAACAAACGAGTTAGCTTCAAATCCAAGCGTAACACATGATTTAACTTCAAATCAATGCGAAGTAGAAGATTTACCTACAAATCCATGCGAAACAAATGGTTTAGCTTCAAATACTTGTGATATACATGATTTAGCTTCAGCTGCATGCGAAACAAACGAGTTAGCTTCAAATCCAAGCGAAACACATGATTTAGCTTCAAATCAATGCGAAATAGAAGGCTTAGCATCAAATCCATGCAACACAAGTTATTTAGTTTCTTATACTTGCGATATAAGTGATAAAGCTTCAAATACAGGTGAAACAAACGAGTGAGCTTTAAATTCAAGCGTAACACATGATTTAACTTCAAATCAATGCGAAGTAGAAGATTTACCTTCAAATCCATGCGAAACAAATGGTTTAGCTTCAAATACTTGTGATATACATGATTTAGCTTCAACTGCATGCGAAACAAACGAGTTAGCTTCAAATCCAAGCGAAACACATGATTTAGCTTCAAATCAATGCGAAATAGAAGGCTTAGCATCAAATCCATGCGACACAAATTATTTAGCTTCGTATACTTGCGATATAAGTGATAAAGCTTCAAATGCATGCGAAACAAACGAGCTAGCTTCAAATCCAAGCGATACACATGATTTAGCTACAAATCAATGCGAAATAGAAGGCTTAGCATCAAATCCATGCGACACAAATTATTTAGCTTCAAATACTTGTGATATACATGATTTAGCTTCAGCTGCATGCGAAACAAACGAGTGATCTTCAAATACAAGCGTAACACTTGATTTAACTTCAAATCAATGGGAAGTAGAAGATTTACCTTCAAAGCCATGCGAAACAAATGGTTTAGCTTCAAACACTTGTGATATACATGATTTAGCTTCAGCTGCATGCGAAACAAACGAGTTAGCATCAAATCCAAGCGAAATACATGATTTAGCTTCAAATCAATGCGAAGTAGAACATTTACCTTCAAATCCATGCGAAACAAATGGTTTAGCTTCAAATACTTGTGATATACATGATTTAGTTTCAACTGCATGCGAAACAAACGAGTTAGCTTCAAATCCAAGTGAAACACATGATTTAGCTTCAAATCAATGCGAAATAGAAGGCTTAGCATCAAATTCATGCATCACAAATTATTTAGCGTCTTATACTTGCGATATAAGTGATAAAGCTTCAAATGCAGGCGAAACAAACGAGTGAGCTTTAAATCCAAGCGTAACACATGATTTAACTTCAAATCAGTGCGAAGTAGAAGATTTACCTTCAAATCCATGCGAAACAAATGGTTTAGCTTCAAATACTTGTGATATACATGATTTATCTTCAGCTGAATGCGAAACAAACGAGTTAGCTTCAAATCCAAGCGAAACACATGATTTAGCTTCAAATCAATACGAAGTAGAAGATTTACCTTCAAATCCATGCGAAACAACTGGTTTAGCTTCAAATACTTGTGATATACATGATTTAGCTTCAACTGCATGCGAAACAAACGAGTTAGCTTCAAATCCAAGCGAAACACATGATTTAGCTTCAAATCAATGCGAAATAGTAGGCTTAGCATCAAATCCATGCTACACAAATTATTTAGCTTCGTATACTTGCGATATAAGTGATATAGTTTCAAATGCAGGCGAAACAAACGAGTGAGCTTTAAATCCAAGCGTAACACATGATTGAGCTTCAAATCAATGCGAAATAGAAGGCTTAGCATCAAATCCATGCGCCACAAATTATTTAGCTTCGTATACTTGCGATATAAATGATATAGATTCAAATGCAGGTGAAACAAACGAGTGATCTTCAAATCCAAGCGTAACACATGATTTAACTTCAAATCTATGGGAAGTAGAAGATTTACCTTCAAATCCATGCGAAACAAATGGCTTAGCTTCAAACACTTGTGATATACATGATTTAGCTTCAGCTGCATGCGAAACAAACGAGTGATCTTCAAATCCAAGCGTAACACATGATTTAACTTCAAATCAATGGGAAGTAGCAGATTTACCTTCAAATCCAAGCGAAACGAATGGTTTAGCTTCAAATACTTGTGATATACATGATTTAGCTTCAGCTGCATGGGAAACAAACGAGTTAGCTTCAAATCCAAGCAAAACACATGATTTAGCTTCAAATCAATGCGAAGTAGAAGTCTTAGCATCAAATCCATGCAACACAAATTATTTAGCGTCTTATACTTGCGATATAAGTGATAAAGCTTCAAATGCAGGCGAAACAAACGAGTGAGCTTTAAATCCAAGCGGAACACATGATTTAACTTCAAATCAATGCGAAGTAGAAGATTTACCTTCAAATCCATGCGAAACAAATGGTTTAGCTTCAAATACTTGTGATATACATGATTTAGCTTCAGCTGAATGCGAAACAAACGAGTTAGCTTCAAATCCAAGCGAAACACATGATTTAGCTTCAAATGAATGCGAAGTAGAAGGCTTAGCATCAAATCCATGCAACACAAATTATTTAGTTTCTTATACTTGCGATATAAGTGATAAAGCTTCGAATGCAGGTGAAACAAACGAGTGAGCTTTAAATCCAAGCGTAACACATGATTTAACTTCAAATCAATGCGAAGTAGAAGATTTACCTTCAAATCCATGCGAAACAAATGGTTTAGCTTCAAATACTTGTGATATACATGATTTAGCTTCAACTGCATGCGAAACAAACGAGTTAGCTTCAAATCCAAGCGAAACACATGATTTAGCTTCAAGTCAATGCGAAATAGAAGGCTTAGCATCAAATCCATGCGAAACAAATGGCTTAGCTTCAAATACTTGTGATATACATGATTTAGCTTGAACTTCATGCGAAACAAACGAGTTAGCTTCAAATCCAAGCGAAACACATGATTTAGCTTCAAATCAATGCGAAGTAGAAGGCTTAGCATCAAATCCATGCAACACAAATTATTTAGCTTCATTTACTTGCGATATAACTGATATAGCTTCAAATGCAGGTGAAACAAACGAGTGATCTTCAAATCCAAGCGTAACACTTGATTTAACTTCAAATCAATGGGAAGTAGAAGATTTACCTTCAAATCCATGCGAAACAAATGGTTTAGCTTCAAACACTTGTGATATACATGATTTAGCTTCAGCTGCATGCGAAACAAACGCGTTAGCTTCAAATCCAAGCGAAATACATGATTTAGCTTCAAATCAATGCGAAGTAGAACATTTACCTTCAAATCCATGCGAAACAAATGGTTTAGCTTCAAATACTTGTGATATACATGATTTAGCTTCAGCTTCATGCGAAACAAACGTGTTAGCTTCAAATCCAAGCGAAATACATGATTTAGCTTCAAATCAATGCGAAGTAGAAGATTTACCTTCAAATCCATGCGAAACAAATGGCTTAGCTTCAAATACTTGTGATATACATGATTTAGCTTCAACTGCATGCGAAACAAACGAGTTAGCTTCAAATCCAAGCGAAACACATGATTTAGCTTCAAATGAATGCGAAGTAGAAGGCTTAGCATCAAATCCATGCAACACAAATTATTTAGTTTCTTATACTTGCGATATAAGTGATAAAGCTTCGAATGCAGGTGAAACAAACGAGTGAGCTTTAAATCCAAGCGTAACACATGATTTAACTTCAAATCAATGCGAAGTAGAAGATTTACCTTCAAATCCATGCGAAACAAATGGTTTAGCTTCAAATACTTGTGATATACATGATTTAGCTTCAACAGCATGCGAAACAAACGAGTTAGCTTCAAGTCCAAGCGAAATACATAATTTAGCTTCAAATCAATGCGAAGTAGAAGATTTACCTTCAAATCCATGCGAAACAAATGGCTTAGCTTCAATACTTGTGATATACATGATTTAGCTTCAACTGCATGCGAAACAAACGAGTTAGCTTCAAATCCAAGCGAAATACATGATTTAGCTTCAAATCAATGCGAAGTAGAACATTTACCTTCAAATCCATGCGAAACAAATGGCTTAGCTTCAAATTCTAGTGATATACATGATTTAGCTTCAACTGCATGCGAAACAAACGAGTTAGCTTCAAATCCAAGCGAAATACATGATTTAGCTTCAAATCAATGCGAAGTAGAACATTTACCTTCAAATCCATGCGAAACAAATGGCTTAGCTTCAAATTCTAGTGATATACATGATTTAGCTTCAACTGCATGCGAAACAAACGAGTTAGCTTCAAATCCTAGCGAAACACATGATTTAGTTTCAAATCAATGCGAAATAGTAGGTTTAGCATCAAATCCATGCTACACAAATTATTTAGCTTCGTATACTTGCGATATAAGTGATATAGCTTCAAATGCAGGTGAAACAAACGAGTGATCTTCAAATCCAAGCGTAACACATGATTTAACTTCAAATCAATGGGAAGTAGCAGATGTACCTTCAAATCCATGCGAAACAAATGGTTTAGCATCAAATACTTGTGATATACATGATTTAGCTTCAGCTGCATGGGAAACAAACGAGTTAGCTTCAAATCCAAGCGAAACACATGATTTAGCTTCAAATCAATGCGAAGTAGAAGGCTTAGCATCAAATCCATGCTACACAAAATATTTAGCTTCGTATACTTGCGATATAAGTGATATAGCTTCAAATGCAGGTGAAACAAACGAGTGATCTTCAAATCCAAGCTTAACACATGATTTAACTTCAAATCAATGGGAAGTAGCAGTTTTACCATCAAATCCATGCGAAACAAACGTTTTAGCTTCACATACTTGTGATATACATGATTTAGCTTCAGCTGCATGCGAATCAAACGAGTTAGCTTCAAATCCAAACGAAACACATGATTTAGCTTCAAATCAATGCGAAGTAGAAGGCTTAGCATCAAATCCATGCAACACAAATTATTTAGTTTCTTATACTTGCGATATAAGTGATAAAGCTTCAAATGCAGGTGTAACAAACGAGTGAGCTTTAAATCCAAGCGTAACACATGATTTAACTTCAAATCAATCCGAAGTAGAAGATTTACCTTCAACTCCATGCGAAACAAATGGTTTAGCTTCAAATACTTGTGATATACATGATTTAGCTTCAACTGCATGCGAAACAAACGAGGTAGCTTCAAATCCAAGCGAAACACATGATTTAGCTTCAAGTCAATGCGAAATAGAAGGCTTAGCATCAAATCCATGCGACACAAATTATTTAGCTTCGTATACTTGCGATATAAGTGATAAAGCTTCAAATGCATGCGAAACAAACGAGCTAGCTTCAAATCCAAGCGATACAAATGATTTAGCTTCAAATCAATGCGAAATAGAAGGCTTAGCATCAAATCCATGCGACACAAATTATTTAGCTTCAAATACTTGTGATATACATGATTTAGCTTCAGCTGCATGCGAAACAAACGAGTTAGCTTCAAGTCCAAGCGAAATACATGATTTAGCTTCAAATCAATGCGAAGTAGAAGATTTACCTTCAAATCCATGCGAAACAAATGGCTTAGCTTCAAATACTTGTGATATACATGATTTAGTTTCAACTGCATGCGAAACAAACGAGTTAGCTTCAAATCCAAGTGAAACACATGATTTAGCTTCAAATCAATGCGAAATAGAAGGCTTAGCTTCAAATCCATGCGACACACATTATTTAGCTTCGTATACTTGCGATATAATTGATATAGCTTCAAATGCAGACGAAACAAACGAGTGATCTTCAAATCCAAGCGTAACACGTGATTTAACTTCAAATCCATGCGAAACAAATGGTTTAGCTTCAAATACTTGTGATATACATGATTTAGCTTCAGCTGCATGCGAAACAAACGAGTTAGCTTCAAATCCAAGCGAAATACATGATTTAGCTTCAAATCAATGCGAAGTAGAAGATTTACCTTCAAATCCATGCGAAACAAATGGCTTAGCTTCAAATACTTGTGATATACATGATTTAGTTTCAACTGCATGCGAAACAAACGAGTTAGCTTCAAATCCAAGTGAAACACATGATTTAGCTTCAAATCAATGCGAAATAGAAGGCTTAGCTTCAAATCCATGCGACACACATTATTTAGCTTCGTATACTTGCGATATAATTGATATAGCTTCAAATGCAGACGAAACAAACGAGTGATCTTCAAATCCAAGCGTAACACGTGATTTAACTTCAAATCCATGCGAAACAAATGGTTTAGCTTCAAATACTTGTGATATACATGATTTAGCTTCAGCTGCATGCGAAACAAACGAGTTAGCTTCAAATCCAAGCGAAATACATGATTTAGCTTCAAATCAATGCGAAGTAGAAGATTTACCTTCAAATCCATGCGAAACAAATGGCTTAGCTTCAAATACTTGTGATATACATGATTTAGCTTCAGCTGCATGCGAAACAAACGCGTTAGCTTCAAATCCAAGCGAAACACATGATTTAGCTTAAAATTAATGCGAAATAGAAGGCTTAGCATCAAATCCATGCAACACAAATTATTTAGCTTCTTATACTTGCGATATATGTGATAAAGCTTCAAATGCATGCGAAACAAACGAGTTAGCTTCAAATCCAAGCGTAACACATGATTGATCTTCAAACCTATGCGAAATAGAAGGCTTAGCATCAAATCCATGCGACACAAATTATTTAGCTTCAAATTCTTGTGATATACATGATTTAGCTTCAGCTGCATGCGAAACAAACGAGTTAGCTGCAAATCCAAGCGAAATACATGATTTAGCTTCAAATCAATGCGAAGTAGAAGATTTACCTTCAAATCCATGCGAAACAAATGGTTTAGCTTCAAATACTTGTGATATACACGATTTAGCTTCAGCTGCATGCGAATCAAACGAGTTAGCTTCAAATCCAAGCGAAACACATGATTTAGCTTCAAATCAATGCGAAGTAGAAGGCTTAGCATCAAATCCATGCAACACAAATTATTTAGCTTCTTATACTTGCGATATAAGTGATAAAGCTTCAACTGCATGCGAAACAAACGAGTGATCTTCAAATCCAAGCGTAACACATGATTTAACTTCAAATCAATGGGAAGTAGAAGATTTACCTTCAAATCCATGCGAAACAAATGGTTTAGCTTCAAATACTTGTGATATACATGATTTAGCTTCAGCTGCATGCGAAACAAACGAGTTAGCTTCAAATCCAAGCGAAACACGTGATTTAGCTTCAAATCAATGCGAAATAGAAGGCTTAGCATCAAATCCATGCAACACAAATTATTTAGTTTCTTATACTTGCGATATGAGTGATAAAGCTTCAAATGCAGGCGAAACAAATGAGTGAGCTTAAAATCCAAGCGTAACACATGATTTGACTTCAAATCAATACGAAGTAGAAGATTTACATTCAAATCCATGCGAAACAAATGGTTTAGCTTCAAATACTTGTGATATACATGATTTAGCTTCAGCTGAATGCGAAACAAACGAGTTAGCTTCAAATCCAAGCAAAACACATGATTTAGCTTCAAATTAATGCGAAGTAGAAGGCTTAGCATCAAATCCATGCAACACAAATTATTTAGCTTCTTATACTTGCGATATAAGTGATAAAGCTTCAAATGCAGGCGAAACAAACGAGTGAGCTTCAAATCCAAGCGTAACACATGATTTAACTTCAAATCAATGGGAAGTAGAAGATTTACCTTCAAATCCATGCGAAACAAATGGTTTAGCTTCAAATACTTGTGATAAACATGATTTAGCTTCAACTGCATGCGAAACAAACGAGTTAGCTTCCAATCCAAGCGAAACACATGATTTAGCTTCAAATCAATGCGAAGTAGAAGTCTTAGCATCAAATTCATGCATCACAAATTATTTAGCGTCTTATACTTGCGATATAAGTGATAAAGCTTCAAATGCAGGCGAAACAAACGAGTGAGCTTTAAATCCAAGCGTAACACATGATTTAACTTCAAATCAGTGCGAAGTAGAAGATTTACCTTCAAATCCATGCGAAACAAATGGTTTAGCTTCAAATACTTGTGATATACATGATTTATCTTCAGCTGAATGCGAAACAAACGAGTTAGCTTCAAATCCAAGCGAAACACATGATTTAGCTTCAAATCAATACGAAGTAGAAGATTTACCTTCAAATCCATGCGAAACAACTGGTTTAGCTTCAAATACTTGTGATATACATGATTTAGCTTCAACTGCATGCGAAACAAACGAGTTAGCTTCAAATCCAAGCGAAACACATGATTTAGCTTCAAATCAATGCGAAATAGTAGGCTTAGCATCAAATCCATGCTACACAAATTATTTAGCTTCGTATACTTGCGATATAAGTGATATAGTTTCAAATGCAGGCGAAACAAACGAGTGAGCTTTAAATCCAAGCGTAACACATGATTGAGCTTCAAATCAATGCGAAATAGAAGGCTTAGCATCAAATCCATGCGCCACAAATTATTTAGCTTCGTATACTTGCGATATAAATGATATAGATTCAAATGCAGGTGAAACAAACGAGTGATCTTCAAATCCAAGCGTAACACATGATTTAACTTCAAATCTATGGGAAGTAGAAGATTTACCTTCAAATCCATGCGAAACAAATGGCTTAGCTTCAAACACTTGTGATATACATGATTTAGCTTCAGCTGCATGCGAAACAAACGAGTGATCTTCAAATCCAAGCGTAACACATGATTTAACTTCAAATCAATGGGAAGTAGCAGATTTACCTTCAAATCCAAGCGAAACGAATGGTTTAGCTTCAAATACTTGTGATATACATGATTTAGCTTCAGCTGCATGGGAAACAAACGAGTTAGCTTCAAATCCAAGCAAAACACATGATTTAGCTTCAAATCAATGCGAAGTAGAAGTCTTAGCATCAAATCCATGCAACACAAATTATTTAGCGTCTTATACTTGCGATATAAGTGATAAAGCTTCAAATGCAGGCGAAACAAACGAGTGAGCTTTAAATCCAAGCGGAACACATGATTTAACTTCAAATCAATGCGAAGTAGAAGATTTACCTTCAAATCCATGCGAAACAAATGGTTTAGCTTCAAATACTTGTGATATACATGATTTAGCTTCAGCTGAATGCGAAACAAACGAGTTAGCTTCAAATCCAAGCGAAACACATGATTTAGCTTCAAATGAATGCGAAGTAGAAGGCTTAGCATCAAATCCATGCAACACAAATTATTTAGTTTCTTATACTTGCGATATAAGTGATAAAGCTTCGAATGCAGGTGAAACAAACGAGTGAGCTTTAAATCCAAGCGTAACACATGATTTAACTTCAAATCAATGCGAAGTAGAAGATTTACCTTCAAATCCATGCGAAACAAATGGTTTAGCTTCAAATACTTGTGATATACATGATTTAGCTTCAACTGCATGCGAAACAAACGAGTTAGCTTCAAATCCAAGCGAAACACATGATTTAGCTTCAAGTCAATGCGAAATAGAAGGCTTAGCATCAAATCCATGCGAAACAAATGGCTTAGCTTCAAATACTTGTGATATACATGATTTAGCTTGAACTGCATGCGAAACAAACGAGTTAGCTTCAAATCCAAGCGAAACACATGATTTAGCTTCAAATCAATGCGAAGTAGAAGGCTTAGCATCAAATCCATGCAACACAAATTATTTAGCTTCATTTACTTGCGATATAACTGATATAGCTTCAAATGCAGGTGAAACAAACGAGTGATCTTCAAATCCAAGCGTAACACTTGATTTAACTTCAAATCAATGGGAAGTAGAAGATTTACCTTCAAATCCATGCGAAACAAATGGTTTAGCTTCAAACACTTGTGATATACATGATTTAGCTTCAGCTGCATGCGAAACAAACGCGTTAGCTTCAAATCCAAGCGAAATACATGATTTAGCTTCAAATCAATGCGAAGTAGAACATTTACCTTCAAATCCATGCGAAACAAATGGTTTAGCTTCAAATACTTGTGATATACATGATTTAGCTTCAGCTTCATGCGAAACAAACGTGTTAGCTTCAAATCCAAGCGAAATACATGATTTAGCTTCAAATCAATGCGAAGTAGAAGATTTACCTTCAAATCCATGCGAAACAAATGGCTTAGCTTCAAATACTTGTGATATACATGATTTAGCTTCAACTGCATGCGAAACAAACGAGTTAGCTTCAAATCCATGCGAAACACATGATTTAGCTTCAAATGAATGCGAAGTAGAAGGCTTAGCATCAAATCCATGCAACACAAATTATTTAGTTTCTTATACTTGCGATATAAGTGATAAAGCTTCGAATGCAGGTGAAACAAACGAGTGAGCTTTAAATCCAAGCGTAACACATGATTTAACTTCAAATCAATGCGAAGTAGAAGATTTACCTTCAAATCCATGCGAAACAAATGGTTTAGCTTCAAATACTTGTGATATACATGATTTAGCTTCAACAGCATGCGAAACAAACGAGTTAGCTTCAAGTCCAAGCGAAATACATAATTTAGCTTCAAATCAATGCGAAGTAGAAGATTTACCTTCAAATCCATGCGAAACAAATGGCTTAGCTTCAAATACTTGTGATATACATGATTTAGCTTCAACTGCATGCGAAACAAACGAGTTAGCTTCAAATCCAAGCGAAATACATGATTTAGCTTCAAATCAATGCGAAGTAGAACATTTACCTTCAAATCCATGCGAAACAAATGGCTTAGCTTCAAATTCTAGTGATATACATGATTTAGCTTCAACTGCATGCGAAACAAACGAGTTAGCTTCAAATCCAAGCGAAATACATGATTTAGCTTCAAATCAATGCGAAGTAGAACATTTACCTTCAAATCCATGCGAAACAAATGGCTTAGCTTCAAATTCTAGTGATATACATGATTTAGCTTCAACTGCATGCGAAACAAACGAGTTAGCTTCAAATCCTAGCGAAACACATGATTTAGTTTCAAATCAATGCGAAATAGTAGGTTTAGCATCAAATCCATGCTACACAAATTATTTAGCTTCGTATACTTGCGATATAAGTGATATAGCTTCAAATGCAGGTGAAACAAACGAGTGATCTTCAAATCCAAGCGTAACACATGATTTAACTTCAAATCAATGGGAAGTAGCAGATGTACCTTCAAATCCATGCGAAACAAATGGTTTAGCATCAAATACTTGTGATATACATGATTTAGCTTCAGCTGCATGGGAAACAAACGAGTTAGCTTCAAATCCAAGCGAAACACATGATTTAGCTTCAAATCAATGCGAAGTAGAAGGCTTAGCATCAAATCCATGCTACACAAAATATTTAGCTTCGTATACTTGCGATATAAGTGATATAGCTTCAAATGCAGGTGAAACAAACGAGTGATCTTCAAATCCAAGCTTAACACATGATTTAACTTCAAATCAATGGGAAGTAGCAGTTTTACCATCAAATCCATGCGAAACAAACGTTTTAGCTTCACATACTTGTGATATACATGATTTAGCTTCAGCTGCATGCGAATCAAACGAGTTAGCTTCAAATCCAAAAGAAACACATGATTTAGCTTCAAATCAATGCGAAGTAGAAGGCTTAGCATCAAATCCATGCAACACAAATTATTTAGTTTCTTATACTTGCGATATAAGTGATAAAGCTTCAAATGCAGGTGTAACAAACGAGTGAGCTTTAAATCCAAGCGTAACACATGATTTAACTTCAAATCAATCCGAAGTAGAAGATTTACCTTCAACTCCATGCGAAACAAATGGTTTAGCTTCAAATACTTGTGATATACATGATTTAGCTTCAACTGCATGCGAAACAAACGAGGTAGCTTCAAATCCAAGCGAAACACATGATTTAGCTTCAAGTCAATGCGAAATAGAAGGCTTAGCATCAAATCCATGCGACACAAATTATTTAGCTTCGTATACTTGCGATATAAGTGATAAAGCTTCAAATGCATGCGAAACAAACGAGCTAGCTTCAAATCCAAGCGATACAAATGATTTAGCTTCAAATCAATGCGAAATAGAAGGCTTAGCATCAAATCCATGCGACACAAATTATTTAGCTTCAAATACTTGTGATATACATGATTTAGCTTCAGCTGCATGCGAAACAAACGAGTTAGCTTCAAGTCCAAGCGAAATACATGATTTAGCTTCAAATCAATGCGAAGTAGAAGATTTACCTTCAAATCCATGCGAAACAAATGGCTTAGCTTCAAAAACTTGTGATATACATGATTTAGCTTCAACTGCATGCGAAACAAACGAGTTAGCTTCAAATCCAAGCGATACACATGATTTAGCTTCAAATCAATGCGAAATAGAAGGCTTAGCATCAAATCCATGCAACACAAATTATTTAGCTTCGTATACTTGCGATATAAGTGATAAAGCTTCAAATGCATGCGAAACAAACGAGCTAGCTTCAAATCCAAGCGATACACATGATTTAGCTTCAAATCAATGCGAAATAGAAGGCTTAGCATCAAATCCATGCGACACAAATTATTTAGCTTCAAATACTTGTGATATACATGATTTAGTTTCAGCTGCATGCGAAACAAACGAGTTAGCTTCAAGTCCATGCGAAATACATGATTTAGCTTCAAATCAATGCGAAGTAGAAGATTTACCTTCAAATCCATGCGAAACAAATGGCTTAGCTTCAAATACTTGTGATATACATGATTTAGCTTCAACTGCATGCGAAACAAACGAGTTAGCTTCAAATCCAAGCGAAACACATGATTTAGCTTCAAATCAATGCGAAGTAGAAGGCTTAGCATCAAATCCATGCAACACAAATTATTTAGCTTCATTTACTTGCGATATAACTGATATAGCTTCAAATGCAGGTGAAACAAACGAGTGATCTTCAAATCCAAGCGTAACACTTGATTTAACTTCAAATCAATGGGAAGTAGAAGATTTACCTTCAAATCCATGCGAAACAAATGGTTTAGCTTCAAACACTTGTGATATACATGATTTAGCTTCAGCTGCATGCGAAACCAACGCGTTAGCTTCAAATCCAAGCGAAATACATGATTTAGCTTCAAATCAATGCGAAGTAGAACATTTACCTTCAAATCCATGCGAAACAAATGGCTTAGCTTCAAATTCTAGTGATATACATGATTTAGCTTCAACTGCATGCGAAACAAACGAGTTAGCTTCAAATCCAAGCGAAACACATGATTTAGCTTCAAATCAATGCGAAGTAGAAGGCTTAGCATCAAATGCATGCAACACAAATTATTTAGCTTCTTATACTTGCGATATAAGTGATAAAGCTTCAAATGCATGCGAAACAAACGAGTTAGCTTCAAATCCAAGCGTAACACATGATTGAGCTTCAAACCTATGCGAAATAGAAGGGTTAGCATCAAATCCATGCGACACAAATTATTTAGCTTCAAATTCTTGTGATAAACATGATTTAGCTTCAGCTGCATGCGAAACAAACGAGTTAGCTTCAAATCCAAGCGAAATACATGATTTAGCTGCAAATCAATGCGAAGTAGAAGATTTACCTTCAAATCCATGCGAAACAAATGGTTTGGCTTCAAATACTTGTGATATACACGATTTAGCTTCAGCTGCATGCGAATCAAACGAGTTAGCTTCAAATCCAAGCGAAACACATGATTTAGCTTCAAATCAATGCGAAGTAGAAGGCTTAGCATCAAATCCATGCAACACAAATTATTTAGCTTCTTATACTTGCGATATAAGTGATAAAGCTTCAAATGCAGGCGAAACAAACGAGTGATCTTCAAATCCAAGCGTAACACATGATTTAACTTCAAATCAATGGGAAGTAGAAGATTTACCTTCAAATCCATGCGAAACAAATGGTTTAGCTTCAAATACATGTGATATACATGATTTAGCTTCAGCTGCATGCGAAACAAACGTGTTAGCTTCAAATCCAAGCGAAATACATGATTTAGCTTCAAATCAATGCGAAGTAGAAGATTTACCTTCAAATCCATGCGAAACAAATGGCTTAGCTTCAAATACTTGTGATATACATGATTTAGCTTCAACTGCATGCGAAACAAACGAGTTAGCTTCAAATCCAAGCGAAACACATGATTTAGCTTCAAATGAATGCGAAGTAGAAGGCTTAGCATCAAATCCATGCAACACAAATTATTTAGTTTCTTATACTTGCGATATAAGTGATAAAGCTTCGAATGCAGGTGAAACAAACGAGTGAGCTTTAAATCCAAGCGTAACACATGATTTAACTTCAAATCAATGCGAAGTAGAAGATTTACCTTCAAATCCATGCGAAACAAATGGTTTAGCTTCAAATACTTGTGATATACATGATTTAGCTTCAACAGCATGCGAAACAAACGAGTTAGCTTCAAGTCCAAGCGAAATACATAATTTAGCTTCAAATCAATGCGAAGTAGAAGATTTACCTTCAAATCCATGCGAAACAAATGGCTTAGCTTCAAATACTTGTGATATACATGATTTAGCTTCAACTGCATGCGAAACAAACGAGTTAGCTTCAAATCCAAGCGAAACACATGATTTAGCTTCAAATCAATGCGAAGTAGAAGGCTTAGCATCAAATCCATGCAACACAAATTATTTAGCTTCATTTACTTGCGATATAACTGATATAGCTTCAAATGCAGGTGAAACAAACGAGTGATCTTCAAATGCAAGCGTAACACTTGATTTAACTTCAAATCAATGGGAAGTAGAAGATTTACCTTCAAATCCATGCGAAACAAATGGTTTAGCTTCAAACACTTGTGATATACATGATTTAGGTTCAGCTGCATGCGAAACAAGCGCGTTAGCTTCAAATCCAAGCGAAACACATGATTTAGCTTCAAATCAATGGGAAGTAGAAGATTTACCTTCAAATCCATGCGAAACAAATGGTTTAGCTCCAAATACTTGTGATATACATGATTTAGCTTCAGCTGCATGCGAAACAAACGTGTTAGCTTGAAATCCAAGCGAAATACATGATTTAGCTTCAAATCAATGCGAAGTAGAAGATTTACCTTCATATCCATGCGAAACAAATGGTTTAGCTTCAAATACTTGTGATATACATGATTTAGCTTCAGCTGCATGCGAAACAAACGAGTTAGCTTCAAATCCAAGCGAAACACGTGATTTAGCTTCAAATCAATGCGAAATAGAAGGCTTAGCATCAAATCCATGCAACACAAATTATTTAGCTTCTTATACTTGCGATATAAGTGACAAAGCTTCAAATGCAGGCGAAACAAACGAGTGAGCTTAAAATCCAAGCGTAACACATGATTTGACTTCAAATCAATACGAAGTAGAAGATTTACATTCAAATCCATGCGAAACAAATGGTTTAGCTTCAAATACTTGTGATATACATGATTTAGCTTCAGCTGAATGCGAAACAAACGAGTTAGCTTCAAATACAAGCGAAACACATGATTTAGCTTCAAATTAATGCGAAGTAGAAGGCTTAGCATCAAATCCATGCAACACAAATTATTTAGCTTCTTATACTTGCGATATAAGTGATAAAGCTTCAAATGCAGGCGAAACAAACGAGTGAGCTTTAAATCCAAGCGTAACACATGATTTAACTTCAAATCAATAGGAAGTAGAAGATTTACCTTCAAATCCATGCGAAACAAATGGTTTAGCTTCAAATACTTGTGATAAACATGATTTAGCTTCAACTGCATGCGAAACAAACGAGTTAGCTTCCAATCCAAGCGAAACACATGATTTAGCTTCAAATCAATGCGAAGTAGAAGATTTACCTTCAAATCCATGCGAAACAACTGGTTTAGCTTCAAATACTTGTGATATACATGATTTAGCTTCAACTGCATGCGAAACAAACGAGTTAGCTTCAAATCCAAGCGAAACACATGATTTAGCTTCAAATCAATGCGAAATAGTAGGCTTATCATCAAATCCATGCTACACAAATTATTTAGCTTCGTATACTTGCGATATAAGTGATATAGCTTCAAATGCAGGCGAAACAAACGAGTGAGCTTTAAATCCAAGCGTAACACATGATTGAGCTTCAAATCAATGCGAAATAGAAGGCTTAGCATCAAATCCATGCGCCACAATTTATTTAGCTTCGTATACTTGCGATATAAATGATATAGCTTCAAATGCAGGTGAAACAAACGAGTGATCTTCAAATCCAAGCGTAACACATGATTTAACTTCAAATCTATGGGAAGTAGAAGATTTACCTTCAAATCCATGCGAAACAAATGGCTTAGCTTCAAATACTTGTGATATACATGATTTAGCTTCAGCTGCATGCGAAAGAAACGAGTGATCTTCAAATCCATGCGTAACACATGATTTAACTTCAAATCAATGGGAAGTAGCAGATTTACCTTCAAATCCAAGCGAAACAAATGGTTTAGCTTCAAATACTTGTGATATACATGATTTAGCTTCAACTGCATGGGAAACAAACGAGTTAGCTTCAAATCCAAGCACAACACATGATTTAGCTTCAAATCAATGCGAAGTAGAAGTCTTAGCATCAAATCCATGCAACACAAATTATTTAGCGTCTTATACTTGCGATATAAGTGATAAAGCTTCAAATGCAGGCGAAACAAACGAGTGAGCTTTAAATCCAAGCGGAACACATGATTTAACTTCAAATCAATGCGAAGTAGAAGATTTACCTTCAAATCCATGCGAAACAAATGGTTTAGCTTCAAATACTTGTGATATACATGATTTAGCTTCAGCTGAATGCGAAACAAACGAGTTAGCTTCAAATCCAAGCGAAACACATGATTTAGCTTCAAATGAATGCGAAGTAGAAGGCTTAGCATCAAATCCATGCAACACAAATTATTTAGTTTCTTATACTTGCGATATAAGTGATAAAGCTTCGAATGCAGGTGAAACAAACGAGTGAGCTTTAAATCCAAGCGTAACACATGATTTAACTTCAAATCAATGCGAAGTAGAAGATTTACCTTCAAATCCATGCGAAACAAATGGTTTAGCTTCAAATACTTGTGATATACATGATTTAGCTTCAACAGCATGCGAAACAAACGAGTTAGCTTCAAGTCCAAGCGAAATACATAATTTAGCTTCAAATCAATGCGAAGTAGAAGATTTACCTTCAAATCCATGCGAAACAAATGGCTTAGCTTCAAATACTTGTGATATACATGATTTAGCTTCAGCTGCATGCGAAACAAACGAGTTAGCTTCAAATCCAAGCGAAACACGTGATTTAGCTTCAAATCAATGCGAAATAGAAGGCTTAGCATCAAATCCATGCAACACAAATTATTTAGCTTCTTATACTTGCGATATAAGTGATAAAGCTTCGAATGCAGGTGAAACAAACGAGTGAGCTTTAAATCCAAGCGTAACACATGATTTAACTTCAAATCAATGCGAAGTAGAAGATTTACCTTCAAATCCATGCGAAACAAATGGTTTAGCTCCAAATACTTGTGATATACATGATTTAGCTTCAGCTGCATGCGAAACAAACGTGTTAGCTTCAAATCCAAGCGAAATACATGATTTAGCTTCAAATCAATGCGAAGTAGAAGATTTACCTTCATATCCATGCGAAACAAATGGTTTAGCTTCAAATACTTGTGATATACATGATTTAGCTTCAGCTGCATACGAAACAAACGAGTTAGCTTCAAATCCAAGCGAAACACGTGATTTAACTTCAAATCAATGCGAAATAGAAGGCTTAGCATCAAATCCATGCAACACAAATTATTTAGCTTCTTATACTTGCGATATAAGTGACAAAGCTTCAAATGCAGGCGAAACAAACGAGTGAGCTTAAAATCCAAGCGTAACACATGATTTGACTTCAAATCAATACGAAGTAGAAGATTTACATTCAAATCCATGCGAAACAAATGGTTTAGCTTCAAATACTTGTGGTATACATGATTTAGCTTCAGCTGAATGCGAAACAAACGAGTTAGCTTCAAATCCAAGCGAAACACATGATTTAGCTTCAAATTAATGCGAAGTAGAAGGCTTAGCATCAAATCCATGCAACACAAATTATTTAGCTTCTTATACTTGCGATATAAGTGATAAAGCTTCAAATGCAGGCGAAACAAACGAGTGAGCTTTAAATCCAATTGTAACACATGATTTGACTTCAAATCAATGGGAAGTAGCAGATTTACCATCAAATCCATGCGAAACAAACGTTTTAGCTTCAAATACTTGTGATATACATGATTTAGCTTCAGCTGAATGCGAAACAAACGAGTTAGCTTCAAATCCAAGCGAAACACATGATTTAGCTTCAAATTAATGCGAAGTAGAAGGCTTAGCATCAAATCCATGCAACACAAATTATTTAGCTTCTTATACTTGCGATATAAGTGATAAAGCTTCAAATGCAGGCGAAACAAACGAGTGAGCTTTAAATCCAAGCGTAACACATGATTTAACTTCAAATCAATGGGAAGTAGAAGATTTACCTTCAAATCCATGCGAAACAAATGGTTTAGCTTCAAATACTTGTGATAAACATGATTTAGCTTCAACTGCATGCGAAACAAACGTGTTAGCTTCCAATCCAAGCGAAACACATGATTTAGCTTCAAATCAATGCGAAGTAGAAGGCTTAGCATCAAATCCATGCAACACAAATTATTTAGCTTCTTATACTTGCGATATAAGTGATAAAGCTTCAAATGCATGCGAAACAAACGAGTTAGCTTCAAATCCAAGCGTAACACATGATTGAGCTTCAAACCTATGCGAAATAGAAGGCTTAGCATCAAATCCATGCGACACAAATTATTTAGCTTCAAATTCTTGTGATAAACATGATTTAGCTTCAGCTGCATGCGAAACAAACCAGTTAGCTTCAAATCCAAGCGAAATACATGATTTAGCTTCAAATCAATGCGAAGTAGAAGATTTACCTTCAAATCCATGCGAAACAAATGGTTTAGCTTGAAATACTTGTGATATACACGATTTAGCTTCAGCTGCATGCGAATCAAACGAGTTAGCTTCAAATCCAAGCGAAACACATGATTTAGCTTCAAATCAATGCGAAGTAGAAGGCTTAGCATCAAATCCATGCAACACAAATTATTTAGCTTCTTATACTTGCGATATAAGTGATAAAGCTTCAAATGCAGGCGAAACAAACGAGTGATCTTCAAATCCAAGCGTAACACATGATTTAACTTCAAATCAATGGGAAGTAGAAGATTTACCTTCAAATCCATGCGAAACAAATGGTTTAGCTTCAAATACTTGTGATATACATGATTTAGCTTCAGCTGCATGGGAAACAAACGAGTTAGCTTCAAATCCAAGCGAAACACATGATTTAGCTTCAAATCAATGCGAAGTAGAAGGATTAGCATCAAATCCATGCGACACAAATTATTTAGCTTCGTATACTTGCGATATAAGTGATATAGCTTCAAATGAAGGTGAAACAAACGAGTGATCTTCAAATCCAAGCGTAACACATGATTTAACTTCAATTCAATGGGAAGTAGCAGATTTACATTCAAATCCATGCGAAACAAATGGTTTAGCTTCAAATACTTGTGATATACATGATTTAGCTTCAGCTGCATGGGAAACAAACGAGTTAGCTTCAAATCCAAGCGAAACACATGATTTAGCTTCAAATCAATGCGAAGTAGAAGGATTAGCATCAAATCCATGCGACACAAATTATTTAGCTTCGTATACTTGCGATATAAGTGATATAGCTTCAAATGCAGGCGAAACAAACGAGTGAGCTTTAAATCCAAGCGTAACACATGATTTAACTTCAAATCAATGGGAAGTAGAAGATTTACCTTCAAATCCATGCGAAACAAATGGTTTAGCTTCAAATACTTGTGATAAACATGATTTAGCTTCAACTGCATGCGAAACAAACGTGTTAGCTTCCAATCCAAGCGAAACACATGATTTAGCTTCAAATCAATGCGAAGTAGAAGGCTTAGCATCAAATCCATGCAACACAAATTATTTAGCTTCTTATACTTGCGATATAAGTGATAAAGCTTCAAATGCATGCGAAACAAACGAGTTAGCTTCAAATCCAAGCGTAACACATGATTGAGCTTCAAACCTATGCGAAATAGAAGGCTTAGCATCAAATCCATGCGACACAAATTATTTAGCTTCAAATTCTTGTGATAAACATGATTTAGCTTCAGCTGCATGCGAAACAAACCAGTTAGCTTCAAATCCAAGCGAAATACATGATTTAGCTTCAAATCAATGCGAAGTAGAAGATTTACCTTCAAATCCATGCGAAACAAATGGTTTAGCTTGAAATACTTGTGATATACACGATTTAGCTTCAGCTGCATGCGAATCAAACGAGTTAGCTTCAAATCCAAGCGAAACACATGATTTAGCTTCAAATCAATGCGAAGTAGAAGGCTTAGCATCAAATCCATGCAACACAAATTATTTAGCTTCTTATACTTGCGATATAAGTGATAAAGCTTCAAATGCAGGCGAAACAAACGAGTGATCTTCAAATCCAAGCGTAACACATGATTTAACTTCAAATCAATGGGAAGTAGAAGATTTACCTTCAAATCCATGCGAAACAAATGGTTTAGCTTCAAATACTTGTGATATACATGATTTAGCTTCAGCTGCATGGGAAACAAACGAGTTAGCTTCAAATCCAAGCGAAACACATGATTTAGCTTCAAATCAATGCGAAGTAGAAGGATTAGCATCAAATCCATGCGACACAAATTATTTAGCTTCGTATACTTGCGATATAAGTGATATAGCTTCAAAAGCAGGCGAAACAAGCGAGTGAGCTTTAAATCCAAGCGTAACTCATGATTTAACTTCAAATCAATGCGAAGTAGAAGATTTACCTCCGAATCCATGGGAAACAAATGGCTTAACTTCAAATACCTTTGATATACATGATTTAGCTTCAACTGCATGCGAAACAAACGAGTTAGCTTCAAATCCAAGCGAAACACATGATTTAGCTTCAAATCAATGCGAAATAGAAGGCATAGCATCAAATCCATGCGACACAAATTATTTAGCTTCGTATACTTGCAATATAAGTGATATAGCTTCAAATGCAGGTGAAACAAACGAGTGATCTTCAAATCCAAACGTAACACTTGATTTAACTTCAAATCAATGGGAAGTAGAAGATTTACCTTTAAATCCATGCGAAACAAATGGTTTAGCTTCAAATACTTGTGACATACATGATTTAGTTTCAGCTGCATGCGAAACAAACGAGTTAGCTTCAAATCCAAGCGAAACACATGATTTAGCTTCAAATCAATGCGAAATAGAAGGCTTAGCATCAAATCCATGCGACACAAATTATTTAGCTTCGTATACTTGCAATATAAGTGATATAGCTTCAAATGCAGGTGAAACAAACGAGTGATCTTCAAATCCAAACGTAACACTTGATTTAACTTCAAATCAATGGGAAGTAGAAGATTCACCTTTAAATCCATTCGAAACAAATGGTTTAGCTTCAGATACTTGTGATAAACATGTTTGAGCTTCAGCTGCATGCGAAACAAACGAGTTAGCTTCAAATCCAAGCGAAACACATGATTTAGCTTCAAATCAATGCGAAGTAGAATGCTTAGCATCAAATCCATGCAACACAAAGTATTTAGTTTCTTATACTTGCGATATAAGTGATATAGCTTCAAATGCAGGCGAAACACACGAGTGATCTTCAAATCCAAGCGAAACACATGATTTAGCTTCAAATCAATGCGAAATAGAAGGCTTAGCTTCAAATCCATGCGACACAAATTATTTAGCTTCGTATACTTGCGATATAAGTGATATAACTTCAAATGCAGACGAAACAAACGAGTGATCTTCAAATCCAAGCGTAACACTTGTTTTAACTTCAAATCCATGCGAAAGAAATGATACGTGATTTAGCTTCAACAGCATGCGAAACAAACGAGTTAGCTTCAAATCCAAGCGGAACACATGATTTAGTTTCAAGTCAATGCGAAGTAGAAGGCTTAGCATCAAATCCATGCAACACAAATCATTTAGCTTCTTATACTTGCGATATAAGTGATAAAGCTTCAAATGCAGGTGAAACTAACGAGTGAGCATTAAATCCAAGCGTAACACATAATTTAACATCAAATCAATGCGAAGTAGAAGATTTAGGTTCAAATCCATGCGAACCAAATGGTTTAGCTTCAAATACTTGTGATATACATGATTTAGTTTCAACTGCATGCGAAACAAACGAGTTAGCTTCAAATCCAAGCGAAACACATGATTTAGCTTCAAATCAATGCGAAATAGAAGGCTTAGGATCAAATCCATACGACACAAATTATTTAGCTTCGTATACTTGCGATATAAGTGATATAGCTTCAAATGCAGACGAAACAAACGAGTCATCTTCAAATCCAAGCGTAACACTTGTTTTAACTTCAAATCCCTGCGAAAGAAATGGTTCAGCTTCAAATACTTGTGATACACATGAATTTGCTTCAACTGCATGCGAAACAAACGATTTAGCTTCACACCCAAGGGAAACACATGATTTAACTTCAAATCAATGCGAAGTAGAAGGCTTACCATCAAATCCATGCAACAAAAATTATTTAGCTTCTTATACTTGCGATATAAGTGATATAGCTTCAAATGCAGGCGAAACACACGAGTGATCTTCAAATCCAAGCGTAACACATGATTTAACTTCAAATCAATGCGAAGTAGGAGATTTATCATCTAATCCATGCGAAACAAATGATTTAGCTTCAGATACTTGTTATATACATGATTTAGCTTCAACTGCATGCGAAACAAACGAGTTAGCTTCAAATCCAAGCGAAACACATGATTTAGCTTAATATCAATGCGAAATAGAAGGCTTAGCTTCAAATCCATGCGACACAAATTATTTAGCTTCGTATACTTGCGATATAAGTGATATAGCTTCAAATGCAGTCGAAACAAACGAGTGATCTTCAAATCCAAGCGTAACACGTGATTTAACTTCAAATCCATGCGATACAAATGGTTCAGCTTCAAATACTTGTGATACGCATGAATTTGCTTCAGCTGCATGCGAAACAAACGATTTAGCTTCACACTCAAGGGAAACACATGATTTAACTTCAAATCAATGCGATGTAGAAGGATTACCATCAAATCAATGCAACACAAATTATTTAGCTTCTTATACTTGCGATATAAGTGATATAGCTTCAAATGCAGGCGAAACACATGAGTGATCTTCAAATCCAAGCGTAACACATGATTTAACTTCAAATCAATGCGAAGTAGAAGATTTACCTTCTAATCCATGCGAAACAAATGATTTAGCTTCAGATACTTGTGATATACATGATTTAGCTTCAGCTGCATGCGAAACAAACGAGGGAGCTTAAAATCCAAGCGTAACACATGATTTAGCTTCAAGTCAATGCGAAGTAGAAGGCTTAGCATCAAATCCATGCAACACAAATTATATAGCTTCTTATACTTGCGATATAAGTGATAAAGCTTCAAATGCAGGCGAAACAAACGAGTGAGCTTTAAATCGAAGCATAACACATGATTTAGCTTCAAATCAATGCGAAGTAGAAGATTTACCTTCAAATCCATTCGAAACAAATGGTTTAGCTTCAGATACTCGTGATAAACATGATTGAGCTTCAACTGCATGCGAAACAAACGAGTTAGCTTCAAATCCAAGCGAAACACATGATTCAGCTTCAAATCAATGCGAAGTAGAAGGCTTAGCATCAAATCCATGCAACACAAGTTATTTAGCTTCTTATACTTGCGATATAAGTGATAAAGCATCAAATGCAGGCGAAACAAACGAGTGAGCTTTAAATCCAAGCGTAACACATGATTTAACTTCAAATCAAAGCGAACTAGAAGATTTACCTTCAAATCAATGCGAAACAAATGGTTTAGCTTCAAATACTTGTGATATACGTGATTTAGCTTCAACAGCATGCGAAACAAACGAGTTAGCTTCAAATCCAAGCGGAACACATGATTTAGTTTCAAGTCAATGCGAAGTAGAAGGCTTAGCATCAAATCCATGCAACACAAATCATTTAGCTTCTTATACTTGCGATATAAGTGATAAAGCTTCAAATGCAGGTGAAACAAACGAGTGAGCATTAAATCCAAGCGTAGCACATAATTTAACATCAAATCAATGCGAAGTAGAAGATTTAGGTTCAAATCCATGCGAACCAAATGGTTTAGCTTCAAATACTTGTGATATACATGATTTAGTTTCAACTGCATGCGAAACAAACGAGTTAGCTTCAAATCCAAGCGAAACACATGTTTTAGCTTAATATCAATGCGAAATAGAAGGCTTAGCTTCAAATCCATGCGACACAAATTATTTAGCTTCGTATACTTGCGATATAAGTGATATAGCTTCAAATGCAGTCGAAACAAACGAGTGATCTTCAAATCCAAGCGTAACACGTGATTTAACTTCAAATCCATGCGATACAAATGGTTCAGCTTCAAATACTTGTGATACGCATGAATTTGTTTCAGCTGCATGCGAAACAAACGATTTAGCTTCACACTCAAGGGAAACACATGATTTAACTTCAAATCAATGCGATGTTGAAGGATTACCATCAAATCAATGCAACACAAATTATTTAGCTTCTTATACTTGCGATATAAGTGATATAGCTTCAAATGCAGGCGAAACACATGAGTGATCTTCAAATCCAAGCGTAACACATGATTTAACTTCAAATCAATGCGAAGTAGAAGATTTACCTTCTAATCCATGCGAAACAAATGATTTAGCTTCAGATACTTGTGATATACATGATTTAGCTTCAGCTGCATGCGAAACAAACGAGGGAGCTTAAAATCCAAGCGTAACACATGATTTAGCTTCAAGTCAATGCGAAGTAGAAGGCTTAGCATCAAATCCATGCAACACAAATTATATAGCTTCTTATACTTGCGATATAAGTGATAAAGCTTCAAATGCAGGCGAAACAAACGAGTGAGCTTTAAATCGAAGCATAACACATGATTTAGCTTCAAATCAATGCGAAGTAGAAGATTTACCTTCAAATCCATTCGAAACAAATGGTTTAGCTTCAGATACTCGTGATAAACATGATTGAGCTTCAACTGCATGCGAAACAAACGAGTTAGCTTCAAATCCAAGCGAAACACATGATTCAGCTTCAAATCAATGCGAAGTAGAAGGCTTAGCATCAAATCCATGCAACACAAGTTATTTAGCTTCTTATACTTGCGATATAAGTGATAAAGCATCAAATGCAGGCGAAACAAACGAGTGAGCATTAAATCGAAGCGTAACACATGATTTAACTTCAAATCAAAGCGAACTAGAAGATTTACCTTCAAATCAATGCGAAACAAATGGTTTAGCTTCGAATACTTGTGATATACGTGATTTAGCTTCAACAGCATGCGAAACAAACGAGTTAGCTTCAAATCCAAGCGAAACACATGATTTAGTTTCAAGTCAATGCGAAGTAGAAGGCTTAGCATCAAATCCATGCAACACAAATCATTTAGCTTCTTATACTTGCGATATAAGTGATAAAGCTTCAAATGCAGGTGAAACAAACGAGTGAGCATTAAATCCAAGCGCAACACATAATTTAACATCAAATCAATGCGAAGTAGAAGATTTAGGTTCAAATCATGCGAACCAAATGGTTTAGCTTCAAATACTTGTGATATACATGATTTAGTTTCAACTGCATGCGAAACAAACGAGTTAGCTTCAAATCCAAGCGAAACACATGATTTAGCTTCAAATCAATGCGAAATAGAAGGCTTAGGATCAAATCCATACGACACAAATTATTTAGCTTCGTATACTTGCGATATAAGTGATATAGCTTCAAATGCAGACGAAACCAACGAGTGATCTTCAAATCCAAGCGTAACACTTGTTTTAACTTCAAATCCCTGCGAAAGAAATGGTTCAGCTTCAAATACTTGTGATACACATGAATTTGTTTCAACTGCATGGGAAACAAACGATTTAGCTTCACACCCAAGGGAAACACATGATTTAACTTCAAATCAATGCGAAGTAGAAGGCTTACCATCAAATTCATGCAACAAAAATTATTTAGCTTCTTATACTTGCGATATAAGTGATATAGCTTCAAATGCAGGCGAAACACACGAGTGATCTTCAAATCCAAGCGTAACACATGATTTAACTTCAAATCAATGCGAAGTAGGAGATTTATCTTCTAATCCATGCGAAACAAATGATTTAGCTTCAGATACTTGTGATATACATGATTTAGCTTCAACTGCATGCGAAACAAACGAGTTAGCTTCAAATCCAAGCGAAACACATGATTTAGCTTAATATCAATGCGAAATAGAAGGCTTAGCTTCAAATCCATGCGACACAAATTATTTAGCTTCGTATACTTGCGATATAAGTGATATAGCTTCAAATGCAGGCGAAACACATGAGTGATCTTCAAATCCAAGCGTAACACATGATTTAACTTCAAATCAATGCGAAGTAGAAGATTTACCTTCAAATCCATGCGAAACAAATGGTTTAGCTTCAAATACTTGTGATATACATGATTTAGCTTCAGCTGCATGCGAAACAAACGAGTTAGCTTAAAATCCAATCGTAACACATGATTTAAATTCAAATCAATACGAAGTAGAAGATTTACCTTCAAATCAATGCGAAACAAATGGTTCAGCTTCAAATACTTGTGATATACATGATTTAGCTTCAGCTGCATGCGAAACAAACGAGTGAGCTTAAAATCCAAGCGTAACACATGATTTAACTTCAAATCAATGGGAAGTAGGAGAT
Source organism: Megalopta genalis (assembly GCF_051020955.1). Taxonomy (NCBI): domain Eukaryota; kingdom Metazoa; phylum Arthropoda; class Insecta; order Hymenoptera; family Halictidae; genus Megalopta; species Megalopta genalis. The sequence continues at coordinate 29,875 of NW_027477166.1, forward strand.
TTATCTTCTAATCCATGCGAAACAAATGATTTAGCTTCAGATACTTGTGATATACATGATTTAGCTTCAGCTGCATGCGAAACAAACGAGTGAGCTTAAAATCCAAGCGTAACACATGATTTAAATTCAAATCAATACGAAGTAGAAGATTTACCTTCAAATCCATGCGAAACAAATGGTTTAGCTTCAAATACATGTGATATACATGATTTAGCTTCAGCTGCATGCGAAACAAACGAGTTAGCTTCAAATCCAAGCAAAACACATGATTTAGATTCAAATCAATGCGAAATAGAAGGCTTAGCATCAAATCCATGCGACACAAATTATTTAGCTTCGTATACTTGCAATATAAGTGATATAGCTTCAAATGCAGGTGAAACAAACGAGTGATCTTCAAATCCAAACGTAACACTTGATTTAACTTCAAATCAATGGGCAGTAGAAGATTTACCTTTAAATCCATGCGAAACAAATGGTTTAGCTTCAAATACTTGTGATATACATGATTTAGTTTCAGCTGCATGCGAAACAAACGAGTTAGCTTCAAATCCATGCGAAACACATGATTTAGCTTCAAATCAATGCGAAGTAGAAGGCTTAGCATCAAATCCATGCAACACAAATTATTTAGCTTCTTATACTTGCGATATAAGTGATAAAGTATCAAATGCAGGCGAAACAATCGAGTGAGCTTTAAATCCAAGCGTAACACATGATTTAACTTCAAATCAAAGCGAACTAGAAGATTTACCTTCAAATCAATGCGAAACAAATGGTTTAGCTTCAAATACTTGTGATATACGTGATTTAGCTTCAACGGCATGCGAAACAAACGAGTTAGCTTCAAATCCAAGCGAAACACATGATTTAGTTTCAAGTCAATGCGAAGTAGAAGGCTTAGCATCAAATCCATGCAACACAAATCACTTAGCTGCTTATACTTGCGATATAAGTGATAAAGCTTCAAATGCAGGTGAAACAAACGAGTGAGCATTAAATCCAAGCGTAACACATAATTTAACATCAAATCAATGCGAAGTAGAAGATTTAGGTTCAAATCCATGCGAACCAAATGGTTTAGCTTCAAATACTTGTGATATACATGATTTAGTTTCAACTGCATGCGAAACAAACGAGTTAGCTTCAAATCCAAGCGAAACACATGATTTAGCTTCAAATCAATGCGAAATAGAAGGCTTAGCATCAAATCCATGCGACACAAATTATTTAGCTTCGTATACTTGCAATATAAGTGATATAGCTTCAAATGCAGGTGAAACAAACGAGTGATCTTCAAATCCAAACGTAACACTTGATTTAACTTCAAATCAATGGGTAGTAGAAGATTCACCTTTAAATCCATTCGAAACAAATGGTTTAGCTTCAGATACTTGTGATAAACATGATTGAGCTTCAGCTGCATGCGAAACAAACGAGTTAGCTTCAAATCCAAGCGAAACACATTATTTAGCTTCGTATACTTGCGATATAATTGATATAGCTTCAAATGCAGACGAAACAAACGAGTGATCTTCAAATCCAAGCGTAACACGTGATTTAACTTCAAATCCATGCGAAACAAATGGTTTAGCTTCAAATACTTGTGATATACATGATTTAGCTTCAGCTGCATGCGAAACAAGCGAGTTAGCTTCAAATCCAAGCGTAACACATGATTTAACTTCAAATCAATGGGAAGTAGAAGATTTACCTTCAAATCCATGCGAAACAAATGGTTTAGCTTCAAATACTTGTGATATACATGATTTAGCTTCAGCTGCATGCGAAACAAACGAGTTAGCTTCAAATCCAAGCGATACACATGATTTAGCTTCAAATCAATGCGAAGTAGAAGGCTTAGCATCAAATCCATGCAACACAAAGTATTTAGCTTCTTATACTTGCGATATAAGTGATATAGCTTCAAATGCAGGCGAAACACACGAGTGATCTTCAAATCCAAGCGTAACACATGATTTAACTTCAAATCAATGCGAAGTAGGAGATTTATCTTCAAATCCATGCGAAACAAATGATTTAGCTTCAAATACTAGTGATATACATGATTTAGCTTCAGCTGCATGCGAAACAAACGAGTTATCTTCAAATCCAAGCGAAACACATGATTTAGCTTCAAATCAATGCGAAGTAGAAGGCTTAGCATCAAATCCATGCAACACAAATTATTTAGCTTCTTATACTTGCGATATAAGTGATAAAGCTTCAAATGCAGGCGAAACAAACGAGTGAGCTTTAAATCCAAGCGTAACTCATGATTTAACTTCAAATCAATGGGAAGTAGGAGATTTATCTTCTAATCCATGCGAAACAAATGATTTAGCTTCAGATACTTGTGATATACATGATTTAGCTTCAGCTGCATGCGAAACAAACGAGTGAGCTTAAAATCCAAGCGTAACACATGATTTAAATTCAAATCAATACGAAGTAGAAGATTTACCTTCAAATCCATGCGAAACAAATGGTTTAGCTTCAAATACATGTGATATACATGATTTAGCTTCAGCTGCATGCGAAACAAACGAGTTAGCTTCAAATCCAAGCAAAACACATGATTTAGCTTCAAATCAATGCGAAATAGAAGGCTTAGCTTCAAATCCATGCGACACACATTATTTAGCTTCGTATACTTGCGATATAATTGATATAGCTTCAAATGCAGACGAAACAAACGAGTGATCTTCAAATCCAAGCGTAACACGTGATTTAACTTCAAATCCATGCGAAACAAATGGTTTAGCTTCAAATACTTGTGATATACATGATTTAGCTTCAGCTGCATGCGAAACAAACGAGTTAGCTTCAAATCCAAGCGTAACACATGATTTAACTTCAAATCAATGGGAAGTAGAAGATTTACCTTCAAATCCATGCGAAACAAATGGTTTAGCTTCAAATACTTGTGATATACATGATTTAGCTTCAGCTGCATGCGAAACAAACGAGTTATCTTCAAATCCAAGCGAAACACATGATTTAGCTTCAAATCAATGCGAAGTAGAAGGCTTAGCATCAAATCCATGCAACACAAATTATTTAGCTTCTTATACTTGCGATATAAGTGATAAAGCTTCAAATGCAGGCGAAACAAACGAGTTAGCTTCAAATCCAAGCGAAACACATTATTTAGCTTCGTATACTTGCGATATAATTGATATAGCTTCAAATGCAGACGAAACAAACGAGTGATCTTCAAATCCAAGCGTAACACGTGATTTAACTTCAAATCCATGCGAAACAAATGGTTTAGCTTCAAATACTTGTGATATACATGATTTAGCTTCAGCTGCATGCGAAACAAACGAGTTAGCTTCAAATCCAAGCGTAACACATGATTTAACTTCAAATCAATGGGAAGTAGAAGATTTACATTCAAATCCATGCGAAACAAATGGTTTAGCTTCAAATACTTGTGATATACATGATTTAGCTTCAGCTGCATGCGAAACAAACGAGTTATCTTCAAATCCAAGCGAAACACATGATTTAGCTTCAAATCAATGCGAAGTAGAAGGCTTAGCATCAAATCCATGCAACACAAATTATTTAGCTTCTTATACTTGCGATATAAGTGATAAAGCTTCAAATGCAGGCGAAACAAACGAGTGAGCTTTAAATCCAAGCGTAACTCATGATTTAACTTCAAATCAATGGGAAGTGGGAGATTTATCTTCTAATCCATGCGAAGCAAATGATTTAGCTTCAGATACTTGTGATATACATGATTTAGCTTCAGCTGCATGCGAAACAAACGAGTGAGCTTAAAATCCAAGCGTAACACATGATTTAAATTCAAATCAATACGAAGTAGAAGATTTACCTTCAAATCCATGCGAAACAAATGGTTTAGCTTCAAATACATGTGATATACATGATTTAGCTTCAGCTGCATGCGAAACAAACGAGTTAGCTTCAAATCCAAGCAAAACACATGATTTAGATTCAAATCAATGCGAAATAGAAGGCTTAGCATCAAATCCATGCGACACAAATTATTTAGCATCGTATACTTGCAATATAAGTGATATAGCTTCAAATGCAGGTGAAACAAACGAATGATCTTCAAATCCAAACGTAACACTTGATTTAACTTCAAATCAATGGGAAGTAGAAGATTTACCTTTAAATCCATGCGAAACAAATGGTTTAGCTTCAAATACTTGTGATATACATGATTTAGTTTCAGTTGCATGCGAAACAAACGAGTTAGCTTCAAATCCAAGCGAAACACATGATTTAGCTACAAATCAATGCGAACTAGAAGGCTTAGCATCAAATCCATGCAACACAAATTATTTAGCTTCTTATACTTGCGATATAAGTGATAAAGCATCAAATGCAGGCGAAACAAACGAGTGAGCTTTAAATCCAAGCGTAACACATGATTTAACTTCAAATCAAAGCTAACTAGAAGATTTACCTTCAAATCAATGCGAAACAAATGGTTTAGCTTCAAATACTTGTGATATACATGATTTAGCTTCAACAGCATGCGAAACAAACGAGTTAGCTTCAAATCCAAGCGAAACACATGATTTAGTTTCAAATCAATGCGAAGTAGAAGGCTTACCATCAAATCCATGCAACAAAAATTATTTAGCTTCTTATACTTGCGATATAAGTGATATAGCTTCAAATGCAGGCGAAACACACGAGTGATCTTCAAATCCAAGCGTAACACATGATTTAACATCAAATCAATGCGAAGTAGAAGATTTAGGTTCAAATCCATGCGAAACAAATGGTTTAGCTTCAAATACTTGTGATATACATGATTTAGCTTCAGCTGCATGCGAAACAAACGAGTTAGCTCGAATCCAAGCGAAACACATGATTTAGCTTCAAATCAATGCGAAGTAGAAGGCTTAGCATCAAATCCATGCAACACAAATTATTTAGCTTCTTATACTTGCGATATAAGTGATAAAGCTTCAAATGCAGGCGAAACAAACGAGTGAGCTTTAAATCCAAGCGTAACTCATGATTTAACTTCAAATCAATGCGAAGTAGAAGATTTACCATCAAATCCATGCGAAACAAATGGTTTAGTTTCAAATACTTGTGATATACATGATTTAGCTTCAACTGCATGCGAAACAAACGAGTGAGCTTAAAATCCAAGCGTAACACATGATTTAGCTTCAAATCAATGCGAAGTAGAAGGCTTAGCATCAAATCCATGCAACGCAAATTATATAGCTACTTATACTTGCGATATAAGTGATAAAGCTTCAAATGCAGGCGAAACAAACGAGTGAGCTTTAAATCGAAGCATAACACATGATTTAGCTTCAAATCAATGCGAAGTAGAAGATTTACCTTCAAATCCATTCGAAACAAATGGTTTAGCTTCAGATACTTGTGATAAACATGATTGAGCTTCAACTGCATGCGAAACAAACGAGTTAGCTTCAAATCCAAGCGAAACACATGATTCAGCTTCAAATCAATGCGAAGTAGAAGGCTTAGCATCAAATCCATGCAACACAAATTATTTAGCTTCTTATACTTGCGATATAAGTGATAAAGCATCAAATGCAGGCGAAACAAACGAGTGAGCTTTAAATCCAAGCGTAACACATGATTTAACTTCAAATCAAAGCGAACTAGAAGATTTACCTTCAAATCAATGCGAAACAAATGGTTTAGCTTCAAATACTTGTGATATACGTGATTTAGCTTCAACAGCATGCGAAACAAACGAGTTAGCTTCAAATCCAAGCGGAACACATGATTTAGTTTCAAGTCAATGCGAAGTAGAAGGCTTAGCATCAAATCCATGCAACACAAATCATTTAGCTTCTTATACTTGCGATATAAGTGATAAAGCTTCAAATGCAGGTGAAACACATGAGTGATCTTCAAATCCAAGCGTAACACATGATTTAACTTCAAATCAATGCGAAGTAGAAGATTTACATTCAAATCCATGCGAAACAAATGGTTTAGCTTCAAATACTTGTGATATACATGATTTAGCTTCAGCTGCATGCGAAACAAACGAGTTAGCTTAAAATCCAATCGTAACACATGATTTAAATTCAAATCAATACGAAGTAGAAGATTTACCTTCAAATCAAGGCGAAACAAATGGTTCAGCTTCAAATACTTGTGATATACATGATTTAGCTTCAGCTGCATGCGAAACAAACGAGTGAGCTTAAAATCCAAGCGTAACACATGATTTAAATTCAAATCAATGGGAAGTAGGAGATTTATCTTCTAATCCATGCGAAACAAATGATTTAGCTTCAGATACTTGTGATATACATGATTTAGCTTCAGCTGCATGCGAAACAAACGAGTGAGCTTAAAATCCAAGCGTAACACATGATTTAAATTCAAATCAATACGAAGTAGAAGATTTACCTTCAAATCCATGCGAAACAAATGGTTTAGCTTCAAATACATGTGATATACATGATTTAGCTTCAGCTGCATGCGAAACAAACGAGTTAGCTTCAAATCCAAGCAAAACACATGATTTAGATTCAAATCAATGCGAAATAGAAGGCTTAGCATCAAATCCATGCGACACAAATTATTTAGCTTCGTATACTTGCAATATAAGTGATATAGCTTCAAATGCAGGTGAAACAAACGAGTGATCTTCAAATCCAAACGTAACACTTGATTTAACTTCAAATCAATGGGAAGTAGAAGATTTACCTTTAAATCCATGCGAAACAAATGGTTTAGCTTCAAATACTTGTGACATACATGATTTAGTTTCAGCTGCATGCGAAACAAACGAGTTAGCTTCAAATCCATGCGAAACACATGATTTAGCTTCAAATCAATGCGAAGTAGAAGGCTTAGCATCAAATCCATGCAACACAAATTATTTAGCTTCTTATACTTGCGATATAAGTGATAAAGCATCAAATGCAGGCGAAACAATCGAGTGAGCTTTAAATCCAAGCGTAACACATGATTTAACTTCAAATCAAAGCGAACTAGAAGATTTACCTTCAAATCAATGCGAAACAAATGGTTTAGCTTCAAATACTTGTGATATACGTGATTTAGCTTCAACAGCATGCGAAACAAACGAGTTAGCTTCAAATCCAAGCGAAACACATGATTTAGTTTCAAGTCAATGCGAAGTAGAAGGCTTAGCATCAAATCCATGCAACACAAATCACTTAGCTGCTTATACTTGCGATATAAGTGATAAAGCTTCAAATGCAGGTGAAACAAACGAGTGAGCATTAAATCCAAGCGTAACACATACTTTAACATCAAATCAATGCGAAGTAGAAGATTTAGGTTCAAATCCATGCGAACCAAATGGTTTAGCTTCAAATACTTGTGATATACATGATTTAGTTTCAACTGCATGCGAAACAAACGAGTTAGCTTCAAATCCAAGCGAAACACATGATTTAGCTTCAAATCAATGCGAAATAGAAGGCTTAGCATCAAATCCATGCGACACAAATTATTTAGTTTCGTATACTTGCAATATAAGTGATATAGCTTCAAATGCAGGTGAAACAAACGAGTGATCTTCAAATCCAAACGTAACACTTGATTTAACTTCAAATCAATGGGAAGTAGAAGATTCACCTTTAAATCCATTCGAAACAAATGGTTTAGCTTCAGATACTTGTGATAAACATGATTGAGCTTCAGCTGCATGCGAAACAAACGAGTTAGCTTCAAATCCAAGCGAAACACACGATATAGCTTCAAATCAATGCGAAGTAGAAGGCTTAGCATCAAATCCATGCAACACAAAGTATTTAGTTTCTTATACTTGCGATATAAGTAATATAGCTATCACTATAGCTGCGATATAGTGATATAGACGAAACAAACGAGTGCTCTTCAAATCCAAGCGTAACACGTGATTTAATTTCAAATCCATGCGAAACAAATGGTTCAGCTTCAAATACTTGTGATACACATGATTTTGCTTCAGCTGCATTCGAAACAAACGATTTAGCTTCACACCCAAGGGAAACACATGATTTAACGCCAAATCAATGCGAAGTAGAAGGCTTACCATCAAATCCATGCAACACAAATTATTTAGCTTCTTATACTTGCGATATAAGTGATATAGCTTCAAATGCAGGCGTAACAAACGAGTGAGCTTTAAATCGAAGCATAACACATGACTTAACTTCAAATCAATGCGAAGTAGAAGATTTACCTTCAAATCCATTCGAAACAAATGGTTTAGCTTCAGATACTTGTGATAAACATGATTGAGCTTCAGCTGCATGCGAAACAAACGAGTTAGCTTCAAATCCAAGCGAAACATATGATTTAGCTTCAAATCAATGCGAAGTAGAAGGCTTAGCATCAAATCCATGCAACACAAAATATTTAGCTTCTTATACTTGCGATATAAGTGATAAAGCTTCAAATGCAGGCGAAACAAACGAGTAAGCTTTAGATCCAAGCGTAACACTTGATTTAACTTCAAATCAATGCGAAGTAGAAGACTTATCTTCAACTCCATGCGAAACAAATGGTTTAGCTTCCAATACTTGTGATATACATGATTTAGCTTCAACTGCACGCCAAACAAACGAGTTAGCTTCAAATCCAAGGGAAACACATGATTTAGCTTCAAATCAATGCGAAATAGAAGGCTTAGCTTCAAATCCATGCAACACAAATTATTTAGCTTCTTATACTTGCGATATAAGAGATAAAGCTTCAAATGCAGGCGAAACAAACGAGTGAGCTTTAAATCCAAGTGTAACACATGATTTAACTTCAAATCAATGCGAAGTAGAAGATTTACCTTCAAATCCATGCGAAACAAATGGTTTAGCTTCAGATACTCGTGATATACATGATTTAGCTTCAACTGCATGCGAAACAAACGAGTTAGCTTCAAATCCAAGCGAAACACATGATTTAGCTTAATATCAATGCGAAATAGAAGGCTTAGCTTCAAATCCATGCGACACAAATTATTTAGCTTCGTATACTTGCGATATAAGTGATATAGCTTCAAATGCAGGCGAAACACATGAGTGATCTTCAAATCCAAGCGTAACACATGATTTAACTTCAAATCAATGCGAAGTAGAAGATTTACATTCAAATCCATGCGAAACAAATGGTTTAGCTTCAAATACTTGTGATATACATGATTTAGCTTCAGCTGCATGCGAAACAAACGAGTTAGCTTAAAATCCAATCGTAACACATGATTTAAATTCAAATCAATACGAAGTAGAAGATTTACCTTCAAATCAAGGCGAAACAAATGGTTCAGCTTCAAATACTTGTGATATACATGATTTAGCTTCAGCTGCATGCGAAACAAACGAGTGAGCTTAAAATCCAAGCGTAACACATGATTTAAATTCAAATCAATGGGAAGTAGGAGATTTATCTTCTAATCCATGCGAAACAAATGATTTAGCTTCAGATACTTGTGATATACATGATTTAGCTTCAGCTGCATGCGAAACAAACGAGTGAGCTTAAAATCCAAGCGTAACACAATGATTTAAATTCAAATCAATACGAAGTAGAAGATTTACCTTCAAATCCATGCGAAACAAATGGTTTAGCCTTCAAATACATGTGATATACATGATTTAGCTTCAGCTGCATGCGAAACAAACGAGTTAGCTTCAAATCCAAGCAAAACACATGATTTAGATTCAAATCAATGCGAAATAGAAGGCTTAGCATCAAATCCATGCGACACAAATTATTTAGCTTCGTATACTTGCAATATAAGTGATATAGCTTCAAATGCAGGTGAAACAAACGAGTGATCTTCAAATCCAAACGTAACACTTGATTTAAACTTCAAATCAATGGGAGTAGAAGATTTACCTTTAAATCCATGCGAAACAAATGGTTTAGCTTCAAATACTTGTGATATACCATGATTTAGTTTCAGCTGCATGCGAAACAAACGAGTTAGCTTCAATCCATGCGAAACACATGATTTAGCTTCAAATCAATGCGAAGTAGAAGGCTTAGCAATCAAATCCATGCAACACAAATTATTTAGCTTCTTATACTTGCGATATAAGTGATAAAGCATCAAATGCAGGCGAAACAATCGAGTGAGCTTTAAATCCAAGCGTAACACATGATTTAACTTCAAATCAAAGCGAACTAGAAGATATACCTTCAAATCAATGCGAAACAAATGGTTTAGCTTCAAATACTTGTGATATACGTGATTTAGCTTCACACAGCATGCGAAACAAACGAGTTAGCTTTCAAATCCAAGCGAAACACATGATTTAGTTTCAAGTCAATGCGAAGTAGAAGGCTTAGCATCAATCCATGCAACACAAATCACTTAGCTGCTTATACTTGCGATATAAGTGATAAAGCTTCAAATGCAGGTGAAACAAACGAGTGAGCATTAAATCCAAGCGTAACACATACTTTAACATCAAATCAATGCGAAGTAGAAGATTTAGGTTCAAATCCAATGCGAACCAAATGGTTTAGCTTCAAATAACTTGCTGATATACACAGATTTAGTTTCAACTGCATGCGAACACAAACGAGTTAGCTTCAAATCCAAGCGAAACACATGATTTAGCTTCAAAATCAATGGGAAGAGTAGAAGATTCAACCTTTAAATCCATTCGAAACAAATGGTTTAGCTTCAGATACTTGTGATAAACATGATTGAGCTTCAGCTGCATGCGAAACAAACGAGTTAGCTTCAAATCCAAGCGAAAACACACGATTTAGCTTCAAATCAATGCGAAGTAGAAGGCTTAGCATCAAATCCATGCAACACAAAGTATTTAGTTTCTTATACTTGCGATATGAGTGATATTGCTATCACTATAGCTGCGATATAGTGATATAGACGAAACAAACGAGTGCTCTTCAAATCCAAGCGTAACACGTGATTTAATTTCAAATCCATGCGAAACAAATGGATCAGCTTCAAATACTTGTGATACACATGATTTTGCTTCAGCTGCATTCGAAACAAACGATTTAGCTTCACACCCAAGGGAAACACATGATTTAACGCCAAATCAATGCAAAGTAGAAGGCTTACCATCAAATCCATGCAACACAAATTATTTAGCTTCTTATACTTGCGATATAAGTGATATAGCTTCAATGCAGGCGAAACAACGAGTGAGCTTTAAATCGAAGCATAACACATGACTTAGCTTCAAAATCAATGCGAAGTAGAAGATTTACCTTCAAATCCATTCGAAACAAATGGTTTAGCTTCAGATACTTGTGATAAACATGATTGAGCTTCAGCTGCATGCGAAACAACGAGTTAGCTTCAAATCCAAGCGAAACACATGATTTAGCTTCAAATCAATGCGAAAGTAGAAGGCTTAGCATCAATCCATGCAACACAAAGTATTTAGCTTCTTATACTTGCGATATAAGTGATAAAGCTTCAAATGCAGGCGAAACAAACGAGTAAGCTTTAGATCCAAGCGTAACACTTGATTTAACTTCAAATCAATGCGAAGTAGAAGACTTATCTTCAACTCCATGCGAAACAAATGGTTTAGCTTCCAATACTTGTGATATACATGATTTAGCTTCAACTGCACGCCAAACAAACGAGTTTAGCTTCAAATCCAAGGGAAACACATGATTTTAGCTTCAAATCAATGCGAAATAGAAGGCTTAGCTTCAAATCCATGCAACACAAATTATTTAGCTTCTTATACTTGCGATATAAGAGATAAAGCTTCAAATGCAGGCGAAACAAACGAGTGAGCTTTAAATCCAAGTGTAACACATGATTTAACTTCAAATCAATGCGAAGTAGAAGATTTACCTTCAAATCCATGCGAAACAAATGGTTTAGCTTCAGACACTCGTGATATACATGATTTAGCTTCAACTGCATGCGAAACAAACGAGTTAGCTTCAAATCCAAGCGAAACACATGATTTAGCTTCAAATCAATGCGAAATAGAAGGCTTAGCTTCAAATCCATGCGACACAAATTATTTAGCTTCGTATACTTGCGATATAAGTGATATAGCTATCACTATAGCTGCGATATAGTGATATAGACGAAACAAACGAGTGCTCTTCAAATCCAAGCGTAACACGTGATTTAATTTCAAATCCATGCGAAACAAATGGTTCAGCTTCAAATACTTGTGATACACATGATTTTGCTTCAGCTGCATTCGAAACAAACGATTTTAGCTTCACACCAAGGGAAACACATGATTTAACGCCAAATCAATGCGAAGTAGAAGGCTTACCATCAAATCCATGCAACACAAATTATTTAGCTTCTTATACTTGCGATATAAGTGATATAGCTTCAAATGCAGGCGAAACACACGAGTGATCTTCAAATCCAAGCGTAACACATGATTTAACTTCAAATCAATGCGAAGTAGAAGATTTACCTTCAAATCCATGCGAAACAAATGGTGTAGCTTCAAATACTTGTGATATACATGATTTAGCTTCAGCTGCATGCGAAACAAACGAGATAGCTTCAAATCCAAGCGAAACACATGATTTAGCTTCAAATCAATGCGAAGTAGAAGGCATAGCATCAAATCCATGCAACACAAATTATATAGCTTCTTATACTTGCGATATAAGTGATAAAGCTTCAAATGCAGGCGAAACAAACGAGTGAGCTTTTAAATCGAAGCATAACACATGATTTAGCTTCAAATCAATGCGAAGTAGAAGATTTACCTTCAAATCCATTCGAAACAAATGGTTTAGCTTCAGATACTTGTGATAACATGATTGAGCTTCAACTGCATGCGAAACAAACGAGTTAGCTTCAAATCCAAGCGAAACACATGATTCAGCTTCAAATCAATGCGAAGTAGAAGGCTTAGCATCAAATCCATGCAACACAAATTATTTAGCTTCATATATTTGCGATATAAGTGATATAGCTTCAAATGCAGGTGAAACAAACGAGTGATCTTCAAATCCAAGCGTAACACTTGATTTAACTTCAAATCAATGGGAAGTAGAAGATTTACCTTTAAATCCATGCGAAACAAATGGTTTAGCTTCAAATAATTGTGATATACATGATTTAGCTTCAGCCTGCATGCAAAACAAACGAGTTAGCTTCAAATCCAAGCGAAACTTCAAACACATGATTTAGCTTCAAATAAATGCGAAATAGAAGGCTTAGCATCAAATCCATGCGACACAAATTATTTAGCTTCGTATACTTGCAATATAAGTGATATAGGCTTCAAATGCAGGTGAAACAAACCAGTGATCTTCAAATCCAAACGTAACACTTGATTTAACTTCAAATCAATGGGAAGTAGAAGATTTACCTTTAAATCCATGCGAAACAAATGGTTTAGCTTCAAATACTTGTGATATACATGATTTAGTTTCAGCTGCATGCGAAACAAACGAGTTAGCTTCAAATCCAAGCGAAACACATGATTTAGCTTAATATCAATGCGAAATAGAAGGCTTGGCTTCAAATCCATGCGACACAAATTATTTAGCTTCGTATACTTGCGATATAAGTGATATAGCTTCAAATGCAGTCGAAACACACGAGTGATCTTCAAATCCAAGCGTAACACATGATTTAACTTCAAATCAATGCGAAGTAGAAGATTTACCTTCAAATCCATGCGAAACAAATGGTGTAGCTTCAAATACTTGTGATATACATGATTTAGCTTCAGCTGCATGCGAAACAAACGAGATAGCTTCAAATCCAAGCGAAACACATGATTTAGCTTCAAATCAATGCGAAGTAGAAGGCATAGTATCAAATCCATGCAACACAAAGTATTTAGCTTCTTATACTTGCGATATAAGTGATAAAGCTTCAAATGCAGGCGAAACAAACGAGTAAGCTTTAGATCCAAGCGTAACACATGATTTAACTTCAAATCAATGCGAAGTAGAAGACTTATCTTCAAATCCATGCGAAACAAATGGTTTAGCTTCAAATACTTGTGATATACATGATTAAGCTTCAACTGCACGCGAAACAAACGAGTTAGCTTCAAATCCAAGCGAAACACATGATTTAGCTTCAAATCAATGCGAAGTAGAAGGCTTAGCATCAAATCCATGCAACACAAAGTATTTAGCTTCTTATACTTGCGATATAAGTGATAAAGCTTCAAATGCAGGCGAAACAAACGAGTTAGCTTTAGATCCAAGCGTAACACATGATTTAACTTCAAATCAATGCGAAGTAGAAGACTTATCTTCAAATCCATGCGAAACAAATGGTTTAGCTTCAAATACTTGTGATATACATGATGTAGTTTCAACTGCATGCGAAACAAACGAGTTAGATTCAAATCCAAGTGAAACACATGATTTAGCTTCAAATCAATGCGAAATAGAAGGCTTAGCTTCAAATCCATGCGACACACATTATTTAGCTTCGTATACTTGCGATATAATTGATATAGCTTCAAATGCAGACGAAACAAACGAGTGATCTTCAAATCCAAGCGTAACACGTGATTTAACTTCAAATCCATGCGAAACAAATGGTTTAGCTTCAAATACTTGTGATATACATGATTTAGCTTCAGCTGCATGCGAAACAAACGAGTTAGCTTAAAATCCAATCGTAACACATGATTTAAATTCAAATCAATACGAAGTAGAAGATTTACCTTCAAATCAAGGCGAAACAAAAGGTTCAGCTTCAAATACTTGTGATATACATGATTTAGCTTCAGCTGCATGCGAAACAAACGAGTGAGCTTAAAATCCAAGCGTAACACATGATTTAAATTCAAATCAATGGGAAGTAGGAGATTTATCTTCTAATCCATGCGAAACAAATGATTTAGCTTCAGATACTTGTGATATACATGAATTTGCTTCAACTGCATGCGAAACAAACGATTTAGCTTCACACCCAAGGGAAACACATGATTTAACTTCAAATCAATGCGAAGTAGAAGGCTTACCATCAAATCCATGCAACAAAAATTATTTAGCTTCTTATACTTGCGATATAAGTGATATAGCTTCAAATGCAGGCGAAACACACGAGTGATCTTCAAATCCAAGCGTAACACATGATTTAACTTCAAATCAATGCGAAGTAGGAGATTTATCTTCTAATCCATGCGAAACAAATGATTTAGCTTCAGATACTTGTGATATACATGATTTAGCTTCAACTGCATGCGAAACAAACGAGTTAGCTTCAAATCCAAGCGAAACACATGATTTAGCTTAATATCAATGCGAAATAGAAGGCTTAGCTTCAAATCCATGCGACACAAATTATTTAGCTTCGTATACTTGCGATATAAGTGATATAGCTTCAAATGCAGGCGAAACACATGAGTGATCTTCAAATCCAAGCGTAACACATGATTTAACTTCAAATCAATGCGAAGTAGAAGATTTACATTCAAATCCATGCGAAACAAATGGTTTAGCTTCAAATACTTGTGATATACATGATTTAGCTTCAGCTGCATGCGAAACAAACGAGTTAGCTTAAAATCCAATCGTAACACATGATTTAAATTCAAATCAATACGAAGTAGAAGATTTACCTTCAAATCAAGGCGAAACAAATGGTTCAGCTTCAAATACTTGTGATATACATGATTTAGCTTCAGCTGCATGCGAAACAAACGAGTGAGCTTAAAATCCAAGCGTAACACATGATTTAAATTCAAATCAATGGGAAGTAGGAGATTTATCTTCTAATCCATGCGAAACAAATGATTTAGCTTCAGATACTTGTGATATACATGATTTAGCTTCAGCTGCATGCGAAACAAACGAGTGAGCTTAAAATCCAAGCGTAACACATGATTTAAATTCAAATCAATACGAAGTAGAAGATTTACCTTCAAATCCATGCGAAACAAATGGTTTAGCTTCAAATACATGTGATATACATGATTTAGCTTCAGCTGCATGCGAAACAAACGAGTTAGCTTCAAATCCAAGCAAAACACATGATTTAGATTCAAATCAATGCGAAATAGAAGGCTTAGCATCAAATCCATGCGACACAAATTATTTAGCTTCGTATACTTGCAATATAAGTGATATAGCTTCAAATGCAGGTGAAACAAACGAGTGATCTTCAAATCCAAACGTAACACTTGATTTAACTTCAAATCAATGGGAAGTAGAAGATTTACCTTTAAATCCATGCGAAACAAATGGTTTAGCTTCAAATACTTGTGATATACATGATTTAGTTTCAGCTGCATGCGAAACAAACGAGTTAGCTTCAAATCCATGCGAAACACATGATTTAGCTTCAAATCAATGCGAAGTAGAAGGCTTAGCATCAAATCCATGCAACACAAATTATTTAGCTTCTTATACTTGCGATATAAGTGATAAAGCATCAAATGCAGGCGAAACAATCGAGTGAGCTTTAAATCCAAGCGTAACACATGATTTAACTTCAAATCAAAGCGAACTAGAAGATTTACCTTCAAATCAATGCGAAACAAATGGTTTAGCTTCAAATACTTGTGATATACGTGATTTAGCTTCAACAGCATGCGAAACAAACGAGTTAGCTTCAAATCCAAGCGAAACACATGATTTAGTTTCAAGTCAATGCGAAGTAGAAGGCTTAGCATCAAATCCATGCAACACAAATCACTTAGCTGCTTATACTTGCGATATAAGTGATAAAGCTTCAAATGCAGGTGAAACAAACGAGTGAGCATTAAATCCAAGCGTAACACATACTTTAACATCAAATCAATGCGAAGTAGAAGATTTAGGTTCAAATCCATGCGAACCAAATGGTTTAGCTTCAAATACTTGTGATATACATGATTTAGTTTCAACTGCATGCGAAACAAACGAGTTAGCTTCAAATCCAAGCGAAACACATGATTTAGCTTCAAATCAATGCGAAATAGAAGGCTTAGCATCAAATCCATGCGACACAAATTATTTAGCTTCGTATACTTGCAATATAAGTGATATAGCTTCAAATGCAGGTGAAACAAACGAGTGATCTTCAAATCCAAACGTAACACTTGATTTAACTTCAAATCAATGGGAAGTAGAAGATTCACCTTTAAATCCATTCGAAACAAATGGTTTAGCTTCAGATACTTGTGATAAACATGATTGAGCTTCAGCTGCATGCGAAACAAACGAGTTAGCTTCAAATCGAAGCGAAACACACGATTTAGCTTCAAATCAATGCGAAGTAGAAGGCTTAGCATCAAATCCATGCAACACAAAGTATTTAGTTTCTTATACTTGCGATATGAGTGATATAGCTATCACTATAGCTGCGATATAGTGATATAGACGAAACAAACGAGTGCTCTTCAAATCCAAGCGTAACACGTGATTTAATTTCAAATCCATGCGAAACAAATGGTTCAGCTTCAAATACTTGTGATACACATGATTTTGCTTCAGCTGCATTCGAAACAAACGATTTAGCTTCACACCCAAGGGAAACACATGATTTAACGCCAAATCAATGCAAAGTAGAAGGCTTACCATCAAATCCATGCAACACAAATTATTTAGCTTCTTATACTTGCGATATAAGTGATATAGCTTCAAATGCAGGCGAAACAAACGAGTGAGCTTTAAATCGAAGCATAACACATGACTTAGCTTCAAATCAATGCGAAGTAGAAGATTTACCTTCAAATCCATTCGAAACAAATGGTTTAGCTTCAGATACTTGTGATAAACATGATTGAGCTTCAGCTGCATGCGAAACAAACGAGTTAGCTTCAAATCCAAGCGAAACACATGATTTAGCTTCAAATCAATGCGAAGTAGAAGGCTTAGCATCAAATCCATGCAACACAAAGTATTTAGCTTCTTATACTTGCGATATAAGTGATAAAGCTTCAAATGCAGGCGAAACAAACGAGTAAGCTTTAGATCCAAGCGTAACACTTGATTTAACTTCAAATCAATGCGAAGTAGAAGACTTATCTTCAACTCCATGCGAAACAAATGGTTTAGCTTCCAATACTTGTGATATACATGATTTAGCTTCAACTGCACGCCAAACAAACGAGTTAGCTTCAAATCCAAGCGAAACACATGATTCAGCTTCAAATCAATGCGAAGTAGAAGGCTTAGCATCAAATCCATGCAACACAAATTATTTAGCTTCATATATTTGCGATATAAGTGATATAGCTTCAAATGCAGGTGAAACAAACGAGTGATCTTCAAATCCAAGCGTAACACATGATTTAACTTCAAATCAATGCGAAGTAGAAGATTTACCTTCAAATCCATGCGAAACAAATGGTGTAGCTTCAAATACTTGTGATATACATGATTTAGCTTCAGCTGCATGCGAAACAAACGAGATAGCTTCAAATCCAAGCGAAACACATGATTTAGCTTCAAATCAATGCGAAGTAGAAGGCATAGCATCAAATCCATGCAACACAAATTATATAGCTTCTTATACTTGCGATATAAGTGATAAAGCTTCAAATGCAGGCGAAACAAACGAGTGAGCTTTAAATCGAAGCATAACACATGATTTAGCTTCAAATCAATGCGAAGTAGAAGATTTACCTTCAAATCCATTCGAAACAAATGGATTAGCTTCAGATACTTGTGATAAACATGATTGAGCTTCAACTGCATGCGAAACAAACGAGTTAGCTTCAAATCCAAGCGAAACACATGATTCAGCTTCAAATCAATGCGAAGTAGAAGGCTTAGCATCAAATCCATGCAACACAAATTATTTAGCTTCATATATTTGCGATATAAGTGATATAGCTTCAAATGCAGGTGAAACAAACGAGTGATCTTCAAATCCAAGCGTAACACTTGATTTAACTTCAAATCAATGGGAAGTAGAAGATTTACCTTTAAATCCATGCGAAACAAATGGTTTAGCTTCAAATAATTGTGATATACATGATTTAGCTTCAGCTGCATGCAAAACAAACGAGTTAGCTTCAAATCCAAGCGAAACTTCAAACACATGATTTAGCTTCAAATAAATGCGAAATAGAAGGCTTAGCATCAAATCCATGCGACACAAATTATTTAGCTTCTTATACTTGCGATATAAGTGATGAAGCATCAAATGCAGGCGAAACAAACGAGTGAGCTTTAAATCCAAGCGTAACACATGATTTAACTTCAAATCAAAGCGAACTAGAAGATTTACCTTCAAATCAATGCCAAACAAATGGTTTAGCTTCAAATACTTGTGATATACATGATTTAGCTTCAACAGCATGCGAAACAAACGAGTTAGCTTCAAATCCACGCGAAACACATGATTTAGATTCAAGTCAATGCGAAGTAGAAGGCTTAGCATCAAATCCATGCAACACAAATCATTTAGCTTCTTATACTTGCGATATAAGTGATAAAGCTTCAAATGCAGGCGAAACACACGAGTGATCTTCAAATCCAAGCGTAACACATGATTTAACTTCAAATCAATGCGAAGTAGGAGATTTATCTTCTAATCCATGCGAAACAAATGATTTAGCTTCAGATACTTGTGATATACATGATTTAGCTTCAACTGCATGCGAAACAAACGAGTTAGCTTCAAATCCAAGCGAAACACATGATTTAGCTTAATATCAATGCGAAATAGAAGGCTTGGCTTCAAATCCATGCGACACAAATTATTTAGCTTCGTATACTTGCGATATAAGTGATATAGCTTCAAATGCAGTCGAAACAAACGAGTGATCTTCAAATCCAAGCGTAACACGTGATTTAACTTCAAATCCATGCGATACAAATGGTTCAGCTTCAAATACTTGTGATACGCATGAATTTGCTTCAGCTGCATGCGAAAAAACGATTTAGCTTCACACCCAAGGGAAACACATGATTTAACTTCAAATCAATGCGATGTAGAAGGATTACCATCAAATCAATGCAACACAAATTATTTAGCTTCTTATACTTGCGATATAAGTGATATAGCTTCAAATGCAGGCGAAACACATGAGTGATCTTCAAATCCAAGCGTAACACATGATTTAACTTCAAATCAAAGCGAACTAGAAGATTTACCTTCAAATCAATGCGAAACAAATGGTTTAGCTTCAAATACTTGTGATATACGTGATTTAGGTTCAACAGCATGCGAAACAAACGAGTTAGCTTCAAATCCAAGCGAAACACATGATTTAGTTTCAAGTCAATGCGAAGTAGAAGGCTTAGCATCAAATCCATGCAACGCAAATCATTTAGCTTCTTATACTTGCGATATAAGTGATAAAGCTTCAAATGCAGGTGAAACAAACGAGTGAGCATTAAATCCAAGCGTAACACATAATTTAACATCAAATCAATGCGAAGTAGAAGATTTAGGTTCAAATCCATGCGAACCAAATGGTTTAGCTTCAAATACTTGTGATATACATGATTTAGTTTCAACTGCATGCGAAACAAACGAGTTAGCTTCAAATCCAAGCGAAACACATGATTTAGCTTCAAATCAATGCGAAATAGAAGGCTTAGGATCAAATCCATACGACACAAATTATTTAGCTTCGTATACTTGCGATATAAGTGATATAGCTTCAAATGCAGGCGAAACACACGAGTGATCTTCAAATCCAAGCGTAACACATGATTTAACTTCAAATCAATGCGAAGTAGGAGATTTATCTTCTAATCCATGCGAAACAAATGATTTAGCTTCAGATACTTGTGATATACATGATTTAACTTCAACTGCATGCGAAACAAACGAGTTAGCTTCAAATCCAAGCGAAACACATGATTTAGATTCAAATCAATGCGAAATAGAAGGCTTAGCATCAAATCCATGCGACACAAATTATTTAGCTTCGTATACTTGCAATATAAGAGATAAAGCTTCAAATGCAGGCGAAACAAACGAGTGAGCTTTAAATCCAAGTGTAACACATGATTTAACTTCAAATCAATGCGAAGTAGAAGATTTACCTTCAAATCCATGCGAAACAAATGGTTTAGCTTCAGACACTCGTGATATACATGATTTAGCTTCAACTGCATGCGAAACAAACGAGTTAGCTTCAAATCCAAGCGAAACACATGATTTAGCTTCAAATCAATGCGAAATAGAAGGCTTAGCTTCAAATCCATGCGACACAAATTATTTAGCTTCGTATACTTGCGATATAAGTGATATAGCTATCACTATAGCTGCGATATAGTGATATAGACGAAACAAACGAGTGCTCTTCAAATCCAAGCGTAACACGTGATTTAATTTCAAATCCATGCGAAACAAATGGTTCAGCTTCAAATACTTGTGATACACATGATTTTGCTTCAGCTGCATTCGAAACAAACGATTTAGCTTCACACCCAAGGGAAACACATGATTTAACGCCAAATCAATGCGAAGTAGAAGGCTTACCATCAAATCCATGCAACACAAATTATTTAGCTTCTTATACTTGCGATATAAGTGATATAGCTTCAAATGCAGGCGAAACACACGAGTGATCTTCAAATCCAAGCGTAACACATGATTTAACTTCAAATCAATGCGAAGTAGAAGATTTACCTTCAAATCCATGCGAAACAAATGGTGTAGCTTCAAATACTTGTGATATACATGATTTAGCTTCAGCTGCATGCGAAACAAACGAGATAGCTTCAAATCCAAGCGAAACACATGATTTAGCTTCAAATCAATGCGAAGTAGAAGGCATAGCATCAAATCCATGCAACACAAATTATATAGCTTCTTATACTTGCGATATAAGTGATAAAGCTTCAAATGCAGGCGAAACAAACGAGTGAGCTTTAAATCGAAGCATAACACATGATTTAGCTTCAAATCAATGCGAAGTAGAAGATTTACCTTCAAATCCATTCGAAACAAATGGATTAGCTTCAGATACTTGTGATAAACATGATTGAGCTTCAACTGCATGCGAAACAAACGAGTTAGCTTCAAATCCAAGCGAAACACATGATTCAGCTTCAAATCAATGCGAAGTAGAAGGCTTAGCATCAAATCCATGCAACACAAATTATTTAGCTTCATATATTTGCGATATAAGTGATATAGCTTCAAATGCAGGTGAAACAAACGAGTGATCTTCAAATCCAAGCGTAACACTTGATTTAACTTCAAATCAATGGGAAGTAGAAGATTTACCTTTAAATCCATGCGAAACAAATGGTTTAGCTTCAAATAATTGTGATATACATGATTTAGCTTCAGCTGCATGCAAAACAAACGAGTTAGCTTCAAATCCAAGCGAAACTTCAAACACATGATTTAGCTTCAAATAAATGCGAAATAGAAGGCTTAGCATCAAATCCATGCGACACAAATTATTTAGCTTCTTATACTTGCGATATAAGTGATGAAGCATCAAATGCAGGCGAAACAAACGAGTGAGCTTTAAATCCAAGCGTAACACATGATTTAACTTCAAATCAAAGCGAACTAGAAGATTTACCTTCAAATCAATGCCAAACAAATGGTTTAGCTTCAAATACTTGTGATATACATGATTTAGCTTCAACAGCATGCGAAACAAACGAGTTAGCTTCAAATCCACGCGAAACACATGATTTAGATTCAAGTCAATGCGAAGTAGAAGGCTTAGCATCAAATCCATGCAACACAAATCATTTAGCTTCTTATACTTGCGATATAAGTGATAAAGCTTCAAATGCAGGCGAAACACACGAGTGATCTTCAAATCCAAGCGTAACACATGATTTAACTTCAAATCAATGCGAAGTAGGAGATTTATCTTCTAATCCATGCGAAACAAATGATTTAGCTTCAGATACTTGTGATATACATGATTTAGCTTCAACTGCATGCGAAACAAACGAGTTAGCTTCAAATCCAAGCGAAACACATGATTTAGCTTAATATCAATGCGAAATAGAAGGCTTGGCTTCAAATCCATGCGACACAAATTATTTAGCTTCGTATACTTGCGATATAAGTGATATAGCTTCAAATGCAGTCGAAACAAACGAGTGATCTTCAAATCCAAGCGTAACACGTGATTTAACTTCAAATCCATGCGATACAAATGGTTCAGCTTCAAATACTTGTGATACGCATTAATTTGCTTCAGCTGCATGCGAAAAAACGATTTAGCTTCACACCCAAGGGAAACACATGATTTAACTTCAAATCAATGCGATGTAGAAGGATTACCATCAAATCAATGCAACACAAATTATTTAGCTTCTTATACTTGCGATATAAGTGATATAGCTTCAAATGCAGGCGAAACACATGAGTGATCTTCAAATCCAAGCGTAACACATGATTTAACTTCAAATCAAAGCGAACTAGAAGATTTACCTTCAAATCAATGCGAAACAAATGGTTTAGCTTCAAATACTTGTGATATACGTGATTTAGGTTCAACAGCATGCGAAACAAACGAGTTAGCTTCAAATCCAAGCGAAACACATGATTTAGTTTCAAGTCAATGCGAAGTAGAAGGCTTAGCATCAAATCCATGCAACGCAAATCATTTAGCTTCTTATACTTGCGATATAAGTGATAAAGCTTCAAATGCAGGTGAAACAAACGAGTGAGCATTAAATCCAAGCGTAACACATAATTTAACATCAAATCAATGCGAAGTAGAAGATTTAGGTTCAAATCCATGCGAACCAAATGGTTTAGCTTCAAATACTTGTGATATACATGATTTAGTTTCAACTGCATGCGAAACAAACGAGTTAGCTTCAAATCCAAGCGAAACACATGATTTAGCTTCAAATCAATGCGAAATAGAAGGCTTAGGATCAAATCCATACGACACAAATTATTTAGCTTCGTATACTTGCGATATAAGTGATATAGCTTCAAATGCAGGCGAAACACACGAGTGATCTTCAAATCCAAGCGTAACACATGATTTAACTTCAAATCAATGCGAAGTAGGAGATTTATCTTCTAATCCATGCGAAACAAATGATTTAGCTTCAGATACTTGTGATATACATGATTTAACTTCAACTGCATGCGAAACAAACGAGTTAGCTTCAAATCCAAGCGAAACACATGATTTAGATTCAAATCAATGCGAAATAGAAGGCTTAGCATCAAATCCATGCGACACAAATTATTTAGCTTCGTATACTTGCAATATAAGTGATATAGCTTCAAATGCAGGTGAAACAAACGAATGATCTTCAAATCCAAACGTAACACTTGATTTAACTTCAAATCAATGGGAAGTAGAAGATTTACCTTTAAATCCATGCGAAACAAATGGTTTAGCTTCAAATACTTGTGATATACATGATTTAGTTTCAGTTGCATGCGAAACAAACGAGTTAGCTTCAAATCCAAGCGAAACACATGATTTAGCTTCAAATCAATGCGAAGTAGAAGGCTTAGCATCAAATCCATGCAACACAAATTATTTAGCTTCTTATACTTGCGATATAAGTGATAAAGCATCAAATGCAGGCGAAACAAACGAGTGAGCTTTAAATCCAAGCGTAACACATAATTTAACATCAAATCAATGCGAAGTAGAAGATTTAGGTTCAAATCCATGCGAACCAAATGGTTTAGCTTCAAATACTTGTGATATACATGCTTTAGTTTCAACTGCATGCGAAACAAACGAGTTAGCTTCAAATCCAAGCGAAACACGTGATTTAGCTTCAAATCAATGCGAAATAGAAGGCTTAGGATCAAATCCATACGACACAAATTATTTAGCTTCGTATACTTGCGATATAAGTGATATAGCTTCAAATGCAGACGGAACAAACGAGTGATCTTCAAATCCAAGCGTAACACGTGATTTAATTTCAAATCCATGCGAAACAAATGGTTCAGCTTCAAATACTTGTGATGCGCATGAATTTGCTTCAGCTGCATGCGAAACAAACGATTTAGCTTCACATCCAAGGGAAACACATGATTTAACTTCAAATCAATGCGAAGTAGAAGGATTACCATCAAATCCATGCAACACAAATTATATAGCTTCTTATACTTGCGATATAAGTAATAAAGCTTCAAATGCAGGCGAAACAAACGAGTGAGCTTTAAATCGAAGCATAACACATGATTTAAATTCAAATCAATACGAAGTAGAAGATTTACCTTCAAATCCATGCGAAACAAATGGTTTAGCTTCAAATACATGTGATATACATGATTTAGCTTCAGCTGCATGCGAAACAAACGAGTTAGCTTCAAATCCAAGCAAAACACATGATTTAGATTCAAATCAATGCGAAATAGAAGGCTTAGCATCAAATCCATGCGACACAAATTATTTAGCTTCGTATACTTGCAATATAAGTGATATAGCTTCAAATGCAGGTGAAACAAACGAGTGATCTTCAAATCCAAACGTAACACTTGATTTAACTTCAAATCAATGGGAAGTAGAAGATTCACCTTTAAATCCATTCGAAACAAATGGTTTAGCTTCAGATACTTGTGATAAACATGATTGAGCTTCAGCTGCATGCGAAACAAACGAGTTAGCTTCAAATCCAAGCGAAACACATGATTTAGCTTCAAATCAATGCGAAGTAGAAGGCTAAGCATCAAATCCATGCAACACAAAGTATTTAGCTTCTTATACTTGCGATATAAGTGATATAGCTTCAAATGCAGGCGAAACACATGAGTGATCTTCAAATCCAAGCGTAACACATGATTTAACTTCAAATCAATGGGAAGTAGAAGATTTACCTTCAAATCCATGCGAAACAAATGGTTTAGCTTCAGATACTTGTGATATACATGATTTAGCTTCAACTGCATGCGAAACAAACGAGTTAGCTTCAAATCCAAGCGAAACACATGATTTAGCTTCAAATCAATGCGAAATAGAAGGCTTAGCTTCAAATCCATGCGACACAAATTATTTAGCTTCGTATACTTGCGATATAAGTGATATAGCTATCACTATAGCTGCGATATAGTGATATAGACGAAACAAACGAGTGCTCTTCAAATCCAAGCGTAACACGTGATTTAATTTCAAATCCATGCGAAACAAATGGTTCAGCTTCAAATACTTGTGATACACATGATTTTGCTTCAGCTGCATTCGAAACAAACGATTTAGCTTCACACCCAAGGGAAACACATGATTTAACGCCAAATCAATGCGAAGTAGAAGGCTTACCATCAAATCCATGCAACACAAATTATTTAGCTTCTTATACTTGCGATATAAGTGATATAGCTTCAAATGCAGGCGAAACACACGAGTGATATTCAAATCCAAGCGTAACACATGATTTAACTTCAAATCAATGCGAAGTAGAAGATTTACCTTCAAATCCATGCGAAACAAATGGTGTAGCTTCAAATACTTGTGATATACATGATTTAGCTTCAGCTGCATGCGAAACAAACGAGATAGCTTCAAATCCAAGCGAAACACATGATTTAGCTTCAAATCAATGCGAAGTAGAAGGCTTAGCATCAAATCCATGCAACACAAAGTATTTAGCTTCTTATACTTGCGATATAAGTGATAAAGCTTCAAATGCAGGCGAAACAAACGAGTAAGCTTTAGATCCAAGCGTAACACATGATTTAACTTCAAATCAATGCGAAGTAGAAGACTTATCTTCAAATCCATGCGAAACAAATGGTTTAGCTTCAAATACTTGTGATATACATGATTTAGCTTCAACTGCACGCGAAACAAACGAGTTAGCTTCAAATCCAAGCGAAATACATGATTTAGCTTCAAATCAATGCGAAGTAGAAGGCTTAGCATCAAATCCATGCAACACAAAGTATTTAGCTTCTTATACTTGCGATATAAGTGATAAAGCTTCAAATGCAGGCGAAACAAACGAGTTAGCTTTAGATCCAAGCGTAACACATGATTTAACTTCAAATCAATGCGAAGTAGAAGACTTATCTTCAAATCCATGCGAAACAAATGGTTTAGCTTCAAATACTTGTGATATACATGATTTAGTTTCAACTGCATGCGAAACAAACGAGTTAGCTTCAAATCCAAGTGAAACACATGATTTAGCTTCAAATCAATGCGAAATAGAAGGCTTAGCTTCAAATCCATGCGACACACATTATTTAGCTTCGTATACTTGCGATATAATTGATATAGCTTCAAATGCAGACGAAACAAACGAGTGATCTTCAAATCCAAGCGTAACACGTGATTTAACTTCAAATCCATGCGAAACAAATGGTTTAGCTTCAAATACTTGTGATATACATGATTTAGCTTCAGCTGCATGCGAAACAAACGAGTTAGCTTCAAATCCAAGCGTAACACATGATTTAACTTCAAATCAATGGGAAGTAGAAGATTTACCTTCAAATCCATGCGAAACAAATGGTTTAGCTTCAGATACTTGTGATATACATGATTTAGCTTCAACTGCATGCGAAACAAACGAGTTAGCTTCAAATCCAAGCGAAACACATGATTTAGCTTCAAATCAATGCGAAATAGAAGGCTTAGCTTCAAATCCATGCGACACAAATTATTTAGCTTCGTATACTTGCGATATAAGTGATATAGCTATCACTATAGCTGCGATATAGTGATATAGACGAAACAAACGAGTGCTCTTCAAATCCAAGCGTAACACGTGATTTAATTTCAAATCCATGCGAAACAAATGGTTCAGCTTCAAATACTTGTGATACACATGATTTTGCTTCAGCTGCATTCGAAACAAACGATTTAGCTTCACACCCAAGGGAAACACATGATTTAACGCCAAATCAATGCGAAGTAGAAGGCTTACCATCAAATCCATGCAACACAAATTATTTAGCTTCTTATACTTGCGATATAAGTGATATAGCTTCAAATGCAGGCGAAACACACGAGTGATATTCAAATCCAAGCGTAACACATGATTTAACTTCAAATCAATGCGAAGTAGAAGATTTACCTTCAAATCCATGCGAAACAAATGGTGTAGCTTCAAATACTTGTGATATACATGATTTAGCTTCAGCTGCATGCGAAACAAACGAGATAGCTTCAAATCCAAGCGAAACACATGATTTAGCTTCAAATCAATGCGAAGTAGAAGGCTTAGCATCAAATCCATGCAACACAAAGTATTTAGCTTCTTATACTTGCGATATAAGTGATAAAGCTTCAAATGCAGGCGAAACAAACGAGTAAGCTTTAGATCCAAGCGTAACACATGATTTAACTTCAAATCAATGCGAAGTAGAAGACTTATCTTCAAATCCATGCGAAACAAATGGTTTAGCTTCAAATACTTGTGATATACATGATTTAGCTTCAACTGCACGCGAAACAAACGAGTTAGCTTCAAATCCAAGCGAAATACATGATTTAGCTTCAAATCAATGCGAAGTAGAAGGCTTAGCATCAAATCCATGCAACACAAAGTATTTAGCTTCTTATACTTGCGATATAAGTGATAAAGCTTCAAATGCAGGCGAAACAAACGAGTTAGCTTTAGATCCAAGCGTAACACATGATTTAACTTCAAATCAATGCGAAGTAGAAGACTTATCTTCAAATCCATGCGAAACAAATGGTTTAGCTTCAAATACTTGTGATATACATGATTTAGTTTCAACTGCATGCGAAACAAACGAGTTAGCTTCAAATCCAAGTGAAACACATGATTTAGCTTCAAATCAATGCGAAATAGAAGGCTTAGCTTCAAATCCATGCGACACACATTATTTAGCTTCGTATACTTGCGATATAATTGATATAGCTTCAAATGCAGACGAAACAAACGAGTGATCTTCAAATCCAAGCGTAACACGTGATTTAACTTCAAATCCATGCGAAACAAATGGTTTAGCTTCAAATACTTGTGATATACATGATTTAGCTTCAGCTGCATGCGAAACAAACGAGTTAGCTTCAAATCCAAGCGTAACACATGATTTAACTTCAAATCAATGGGAAGTAGAAGATTTACCTTCAAATCCATGCGAAACAAATGGTTTAGCTTCAAATACTTGTGATATACATGATTTAGCTTCAGCTGCATGCGAAACAAACGAGTTAGCTTCAAATCCAAGCGATACACATGATTTAGCTTCAAATCAATGCGAAGTAGAAGGCTTAGCTTCAAATCCATGCGACACAAATTATTTAGCTTCGTATACTAGCGATATAAGTGATATAGCTTCAAATGCAGGGGAAACAAACGAGTGAGATTTAAATCAAAGCGTAACACATGATTTAACTTCAAATCAACGGGAAGTAGAAGATTTAACTTCAAATCCATGCGAAACAAATGGTTTAGCTTCAAATACTTGTGGTATACATGATTTAGCTTCAGCTGCATGCGAAACAAACGAGTTAGCTTCAAATCCACGCGATACATATGATTTAGCTTCAAATCAATGCGAAGTAGAAGGCTTACCATCAAATCCATGCAACACAAATTATTTAGCTTCTTATACTTGCGATATAAGTGATATAGCTTCAAATGCAGGCGAAACACACGAGTGATCTTCAAATCCAAGCGTAACACATGATTTAACTTCAAATCAATGCGAAGTAGAAGATTTACCTTCAAATCCATGCGAAACAAATGGTGTAGCTTCAAATACTTGTGATATACATGATTTAGCTTCAGCTGCATGCGAAACAAACGAGATAGCTTCAAATCCAAGCGAAACACATGATTTAGCTTCAAATCAATGCGAAGTAGAAGGCTTAGCATCAAATCCATGCAACACAAAGTATTTAGCTTCTTATACTTGCGATATAAGTGATAAAGCTTCAAATGCAGGCGAAACAAACGAGTAAGCTTTAGATCCAAGCGTAACACATGATTTAACTTCAAATCAATGCGAAGTAGAAGACTTATCTTCAAATCCATGCGAAACAAATGGTTTAGCTTCAAATACTTGTGATATACATGATTTAGCTTCAACTGCACGCGAAACAAACGAGTTAGCTTCAAATCCAAGCGACATACATGATTTAGCTTCAAATCAATGCGAAGTAGAAGGCTTAGCATCAAATCCATGCAACACAAAGTATTTAGCTTCTTATACTTGCGATATAAGTGATAAAGCTTCAAATGCAGGCGAAACAAACGAGTTAGCTTTAGATCCAAGCGTAACACATGATTTAACTTCAAATCAATGCGAAGTAGAAGACTTATCTTCAAATCCATGCGAAACAAATGGTTTAGCTTCAAATACTTGTGATATACATGATTTAGTTTCAACTGCATGCGAAACAAACGAGTTAGCTTCAAATCCAAGTGAAACACATGATTTAGCTTCAAATCAATGCGAAATAGAAGGCTTAGCTTCAAATCCATGCGACACACATTATTTAGCTTCGTATACTTGCGATATAATTGATATAGCTTCAAATGCAGACGAAACAAACGAGTGATCTTCAAATCCAAGCGTAACACGTGATTTAACTTCAAATCCATGCGAAACAAATGGTTTAGCTTCAAATACTTGTGATATACATGATTTAGCTTCAGCTGCATGCGAAACAAACGAGTTAGCTTCAAATCCAAGCGTAACACATGATTTAACTTCAAATCAATGGGAAGTAGAAGATTTACCTTTAAATCCATGCGAAACAAATGGTTTAGCTTCAAATACTTGTGATATACATGATTTAGTTTCAGTTGCATGCGAAACAAACGAGTTAGCTTCAAATCCAAGCGAAACACATGATTTAGCTTCAAATCAATGCGAAGTAGAAGGCTTAGCATCAAATCCATGCAACACAAATTATTTAGCTTCTTATACTTGCGATATAAGTGATAAAGCATCAAATGCAGGCGAAACAAACGAGTGAGCTTTAAATCCAAGCGTAACACATAATTTAACATCAAATCAATGCGAAGTAGAAGATTTAGGTTCAAATCCATGCGAACCAAATGGTTTAGCTTCAAATACTTGTGATATACATGATTTAGTTTCAACTGCATGCGAAACAGACGAGTTAGCTTCAAATCCAAGCGAAACACGTGATTTAGCTTCAAATCAATGCGAAATAGAAGGCTTAGGATCAAATCCATACGACACAAATTATTTAGCTTCGTATACTTGCGATATAAGTGATATAGCTTCAAATGCAGACGGAACAAACGAGTGATCTTCAAATCCAAGCGTAACACGTGATTTAATTTCAAATCCATGCGAAACAAATGGTTCAGCTTCAAATACTTGTGATGCGCATGAATTTGCTTCAGCTGCATGCGAAACAAACGATTTAGCTTCACATCCAAGGGAAACACATGATTTAACTTCAAATCAATGGGAAGTAGAAGATTTACCTTCAAATCCATGCGAAACAAATGGTTTAGCTTCAAATACTTGTGATATACATGATTTAGCTTCAGCTGCATGCGAAACAAACGAGTTAGCTTCAAATCCAAGCAAAACACATGATTTAGATTCAAATCAATGCGAAATAGAAGGCTTAGCATCAAATCCATGCGACACAAATTATTTAGCTTCGTATACTTGCAATATAAGTGATATAGCTTCAAATGCAGGTGAAACAAACGAGTGATCTTCAAATCCAAACGTAACACTTGATTTAACTTCAAATCAATGGGAAGTAGAAGATTCACCTTTAAATCCATTCGAAACAAATGGTTTAGCTTCAGATACTTGTGATAAACATGATTGAGCTTCAGCTGCATGCGAAACAAACGAGTTAGCTTCAAATCCAAGCGAAACACATGATTTAGCTTCAAATCAATGCGAAGTAGAAGGCTAAGCATCAAATCCATGCAACACAAAGTATTTAGCTTCTTATACTTGCGATATAAGTGATATAGCTTCAAATGCAGGCGAAACACATGAGTGATCTTCAAATCCAAGCGTAACACATGATTTAACTTCAAATCAATGGGAAGTAGAAGATTTACCTTCAAATCCATGCGAAACAAATGGTTTAGCTTCAGATACTTGTGATATACATGATTTAGCTTCAACTGCATGCGAAACAAACGAGTTAGCTTCAAATCCAAGCGAAACACATGATTTAGCTTCAAATCAATGCGAAATAGAAGGCTTAGCTTCAAATCCATGCGACACAAATTATTTAGCTTCGTATACTTGCGATATAAGTGATATAGCTATCACTATAGCTGCGATATAGTGATATAGACGAAACAAACGAGTGCTCTTCAAATCCAAGCGTAACACGTGATTTAATTTCAAATCCATGCGAAACAAATGGTTCAGCTTCAAATACTTGTGATACACATGATTTTGCTTCAGCTGCATTCGAAACAAACGATTTAGCTTCACACCCAAGGGAAACACATGATTTAACGCCAAATCAATGCGAAGTAGAAGGCTTACCATCAAATCCATGCAACACAAATTATTTAGCTTCTTATACTTGCGATATAAGTGATATAGCTTCAAATGCAGGCGAAACACACGAGTGATCTTCAAATCCAAGCGAAACACATGATTTAGCTTCAAATCAATGCGAAGTAGAAGGCTAAGCATCAAATCCATGCAACACAAAGTATTTAGCTTCTTATACTTGCGATATAAGTGATATAGCTTCAAATGCAGGCGAAACACATGAGTGATCTTCAAATCCAAGCGTAACACATGATTTAACTTCAAATCAATGGGAAGTAGAAGATTTACCTTCAAATCCATGCGAAACAAATGGTTTAGCTTCAGATACTTGTGATATACATGATTTAGCTTCAACTGCATGCGAAACAAACGAGTTAGCTTCAAATCCAAGCGAAACACATGATTTAGCTTCAAATCAATGCGAAATAGAAGGCTTAGCTTCAAATCCATGCGACACAAATTATTTAGCTTCGTATACTTGCGATATAAGTGATATAGCTATCACTATAGCTGCGATATAGTGATATAGACGAAACAAACGAGTGCTCTTCAAATCCAAGCGTAACACGTGATTTAATTTCAAATCCATGCGAAACAAATGGTTCAGCTTCAAATACTTGTGATACACATGATTTTGCTTCAGCTGCATTCGAAACAAACGATTTAGCTTCACACCCAAGGGAAACACATGATTTAACGCCAAATCAATGCGAAGTAGAAGGCTTACCATCAAATCCATGCAACACAAATTATTTAGCTTCTTATACTTGCGATATAAGTGATATAGCTTCAAATGCAGGCGAAACACACGAGTGATCTTCAAATCCAAGCGTAACACATGATTTAACTTCAAATCAATGCGAAGTAGAAGATTTACCTTCAAATCCATGCGAAACAAATGGTGTAGCTTCAAATACTTGTGATATACATGATTTAGCTTCAGCTGCATGCGAAACAAACGAGATAGCTTCAAATCCAAGCGAAACACATGATTTAGCTTCAAATCAATGCGAAGTAGAAGGCTTAGCATCAAATCCATGCAACACAAAGTATTTAGCTTCTTATACTTGCGATATAAGTGATAAAGCTTCAAATGCAGGCGAAACAAACGAGTAAGCTTTAGATCCAAGCGTAACACATGATTTAACTTCAAATCAATGCGAAGTAGAAGACTTATCTTCAAATCCATGCGAAACAAATGGTTTAGCTTCAAATACTTGTGATATACATGATTTAGCTTCAACTGCACGCGAAACAAACGAGTTAGCTTCAAATCCAAGCGAAATACATGATTTAGCTTCAAATCAATGCGAAGTAGAAGGCTTAGCATCAAATCCATGCAACACAAAGTATTTAGCTTCTTATACTTGCGATATAAGTGATAAAGCTTCAAATGCAGGCGAAACAAACGAGTTAGCTTTAGATCCAAGCGTAACACATGATTTAACTTCAAATCAATGCGAAGTAGAAGACTTATCTTCAAATCCATGCGAAACAAATGGTTTAGCTTCAAATACTTGTGATATACATGATTTAGTTTCAACTGCATGCGAAACAAACGAGTTAGCTTCAAATCCAAGTGAAACACATGATTTAGCTTCAAATCAATGCGAAATAGAAGGCTTAGCTTCAAATCCATGCGACACACATTATTTAGCTTCGTATACTTGCGATATAATTGATATAGCTTCAAATGCAGACGAAACAAACGAGTGATCTTCAAATCCAAGCGTAACACGTGATTTAACTTCAAATCCATGCGAAACAAATGGTTTAGCTTCAAATACTTGTGATATACATGATTTAGCTTCAGCTGCATGCGAAACAAACGAGTTAGCTTCAAATCCAAGCGTAACACATGATTTAACTTCAAATCAATGGGAAGTAGAAGATTTACCTTTAAATCCATGCGAAACAAATGGTTTAGCTTCAAATACTTGTGATATACATGATTTAGTTTCAGTTGCATGCGAAACAAACGAGTTAGCTTCAAATCCAAGCGAAACACATGATTTAGCTTCAAATCAATGCGAAGTAGAAGGCTTAGCATCAAATCCATGCAACACAAATTATTTAGCTTCTTATACTTGCGATATAAGTGATAAAGCATCAAATGCAGGCGAAACAAACGAGTGAGCTTTAAATCCAAGCGTAACACATAATTTAACATCAAATCAATGCGAAGTAGAAGATTTAGGTTCAAATCCATGCGAACCAAATGGTTTAGCTTCAAATACTTGTGATATACATGATTTAGTTTCAACTGCATGCGAAACAGACGAGTTAGCTTCAAATCCAAGCGAAACACGTGATTTAGCTTCAAATCAATGCGAAATAGAAGGCTTAGGATCAAATCCATACGACACAAATTATTTAGCTTCGTATACTTGCGATATAAGTGATATAGCTTCAAATGCAGACGGAACAAACGAGTGATCTTCAAATCCAAGCGTAACACGTGATTTAATTTCAAATCCATGCGAAACAAATGGTTCAGCTTCAAATACTTGTGATGCGCATGAATTTGCTTCAGCTGCATGCGAAACAAACGATTTAGCTTCACATCCAAGGGAAACACATGATTTAACTTCAAATCAATGGGAAGTAGAAGATTTACCTTCAAATCCATGCGAAACAAATGGTTTAGCTTCAAATACTTGTGATATACATGATTTAGCTTCAGCTGCATGCGAAACAAACGAGTTAGCTTCAAATCCAAGCAAAACACATGATTTAGATTCAAATCAATGCGAAATAGAAGGCTTAGCATCAAATCCATGCGACACAAATTATTTAGCTTCGTATACTTGCAATATAAGTGATATAGCTTCAAATGCAGGTGAAACAAACGAGTGATCTTCAAATCCAAACGTAACACTTGATTTAACTTCAAATCAATGGGAAGTAGAAGATTCACCTTTAAATCCATTCGAAACAAATGGTTTAGCTTCAGATACTTGTGATAAACATGATTGAGCTTCAGCTGCATGCGAAACAAACGAGTTAGCTTCAAATCCAAGCGAAACACATGATTTAGCTTCAAATCAATGCGAAGTAGAAGGCTAAGCATCAAATCCATGCAACACAAAGTATTTAGCTTCTTATACTTGCGATATAAGTGATATAGCTTCAAATGCAGGCGAAACACATGAGTGATCTTCAAATCCAAGCGTAACACATGATTTAACTTCAAATCAATGGGAAGTAGAAGATTTACCTTCAAATCCATGCGAAACAAATGGTTTAGCTTCAGATACTTGTGATATACATGATTTAGCTTCAACTGCATGCGAAACAAACGAGTTAGCTTCAAATCCAAGCGAAACACATGATTTAGCTTCAAATCAATGCGAAATAGAAGGCTTAGCTTCAAATCCATGCGACACAAATTATTTAGCTTCGTATACTTGCGATATAAGTGATATAGCTATCACTATAGCTGCGATATAGTGATATAGACGAAACAAACGAGTGCTCTTCAAATCCAAGCGTAACACGTGATTTAATTTCAAATCCATGCGAAACAAATGGTTCAGCTTCAAATACTTGTGATACACATGATTTTGCTTCAGCTGCATTCGAAACAAACGATTTAGCTTCACACCCAAGGGAAACACATGATTTAACGCCAAATCAATGCGAAGTAGAAGGCTTACCATCAAATCCATGCAACACAAATTATTTAGCTTCTTATACTTGCGATATAAGTGATATAGCTTCAAATGCAGGCGAAACACACGAGTGATCTTCAAATCCAAGCGAAACACATGATTTAGCTTCAAATCAATGCGAAGTAGAAGGCTAAGCATCAAATCCATGCAACACAAAGTATTTAGCTTCTTATACTTGCGATATAAGTGATATAGCTTCAAATGCAGGCGAAACACATGAGTGATCTTCAAATCCAAGCGTAACACATGATTTAACTTCAAATCAATGGGAAGTAGAAGATTTACCTTCAAATCCATGCGAAACAAATGGTTTAGCTTCAGATACTTGTGATATACATGATTTAGCTTCAACTGCATGCGAAACAAACGAGTTAGCTTCAAATCCAAGCGAAACACATGATTTAGCTTCAAATCAATGCGAAATAGAAGGCTTAGCTTCAAATCCATGCGACACAAATTATTTAGCTTCGTATACTTGCGATATAAGTGATATAGCTATCACTATAGCTGCGATATAGTGATATAGACGAAACAAACGAGTGCTCTTCAAATCCAAGCGTAACACGTGATTTAATTTCAAATCCATGCGAAACAAATGGTTCAGCTTCAAATACTTGTGATACACATGATTTTGCTTCAGCTGCATTCGAAACAAACGATTTAGCTTCACACCCAAGGGAAACACATGATTTAACGCCAAATCAATGCGAAGTAGAAGGCTTACCATCAAATCCATGCAACACAAATTATTTAGCTTCTTATACTTGCGATATAAGTGATATAGCTTCAAATGCAGGCGAAACACACGAGTGATCTTCAAATCCAAGCGTAACACATGATTTAACTTCAAATCAATGCGAAGTAGAAGATTTACCTTCAAATCCATGCGAAACAAATGGTGTAGCTTCAAATACTTGTGATATACATGATTTAGCTTCAGCTGCATGCGAAACAAACGAGATAGCTTCAAATCCAAGCGAAACACATGATTTAGCTTCAAATCAATGCGAAGTAGAAGGCTTAGCATCAAATCCATGCAACACAAAGTATTTAGCTTCTTATACTTGCGATATAAGTGATAAAGCTTCAAATGCAGGCGAAACAAACGAGTAAGCTTTAGATCCAAGCGTAACACATGATTTAACTTCAAATCAATGCGAAGTAGAAGACTTATCTTCAAATCCATGCGAAACAAATGGTTTAGCTTCAAATACTTGTGATATACATGATTTAGCTTCAACTGCACGCGAAACAAACGAGTTAGCTTCAAATCCAAGCGAAATACATGATTTAGCTTCAAATCAATGCGAAGTAGAAGGCTTAGCATCAAATCCATGCAACACAAAGTATTTAGCTTCTTATACTTGCGATATAAGTGATAAAGCTTCAAATGCAGGCGAAACAAACGAGTTAGCTTTAGATCCAAGCGTAACACATGATTTAACTTCAAATCAATGCGAAGTAGAAGACTTATCTTCAAATCCATGCGAAACAAATGGTTTAGCTTCAAATACTTGTGATATACATGATTTAGTTTCAACTGCATGCGAAACAAACGAGTTAGCTTCAAATCCAAGTGAAACACATGATTTAGCTTCAAATCAATGCGAAATAGAAGGCTTAGCTTCAAATCCATGCGACACACATTATTTAGCTTCGTATACTTGCGATATAATTGATATAGCTTCAAATGCAGACGAAACAAACGAGTGATCTTCAAATCCAAGCGTAACACGTGATTTAACTTCAAATCCATGCGAAACAAATGGTTTAGCTTCAAATACTTGTGATATACATGATTTAGCTTCAGCTGCATGCGAAACAAACGAGTTAGCTTCAAATCCAAGCGTAACACATGATTTAACTTCAAATCAATGGGAAGTAGAAGATTTACCTTCAAATCCATGCGAAACAAATGGTTTAGCTTCAAATACTTGTGATATACATGATTTAGCTTCAGCTGCATGCGAAACAAACGAGTTAGCTTCAAATCCAAGCGATACACATGATTTAGCTTCAAATCAATGCGAAGTAGAAGGCTTAGCTTCAAATCCATGCGACACAAATTATTTAGCTTCGTATACTAGCGATATAAGTGATATAGCTTCAAATGCAGGGGAAACAAACGAGTGAGATTTAAATCAAAGCGTAACACATGATTTAACTTCAAATCAACGGGAAGTAGAAGATTTAACTTCAAATCCATGCGAAACAAATGGTTTAGCTTCAAATACTTGTGGTATACATGATTTAGCTTCAGCTGCATGCGAAACAAACGAGTTAGCTTCAAATCCACGCGATACATATGATTTAGCTTCAAATCAATGCGAAGTAGAAGGCTTACCATCAAATCCATGCAACACAAATTATTTAGCTTCTTATACTTGCGATATAAGTGATATAGCTTCAAATGCAGGCGAAACACACGAGTGATCTTCAAATCCAAGCGTAACACATGATTTAACTTCAAATCAATGCGAAGTAGAAGATTTACCTTCAAATCCATGCGAAACAAATGGTGTAGCTTCAAATACTTGTGATATACATGATTTAGCTTCAGCTGCATGCGAAACAAACGAGTAAGCTTTAGATCCAAGCGTAACACATGATTTAACTTCAAATCAATGCGAAGTAGAAGACTTATCTTCAAATCCATGCGAAACAAATGGTTTAGCTTCAAATACTTGTGATATACATGATTTAGCTTCAACTGCACGCGAAACAAACGAGTTAGCTTCAAATCCAAGCGAAATACATGATTTAGCTTCAAATCAATGCGAAGTAGAAGGCTTAGCATCAAATCCATGCAACACAAAGTATTTAGCTTCTTATACTTGCGATATAAGTGATAAAGCTTCAAATGCAGGCGAAACAAACGAGTTAGCTTTAGATCCAAGCGTAACACATGATTTAACTTCAAATCAATGCGAAGTAGAAGACTTATCTTCAAATCCATGCGAAACAAATGGTTTAGCTTCAAATACTTGTGATATACATGATTTAGTTTCAACTGCATGCGAAACAAACGAGTTAGCTTCAAATCCAAGTGAAACACATGATTTAGCTTCAAATCAATGCGAAATAGAAGGCTTAGCTTCAAATCCATGCGACACACATTATTTAGCTTCGTATACTTGCGATATAATTGATATAGCTTCAAATGCAGACGAAACAAACGAGTGATCTTCAAATCCAAGCGTAACACGTGATTTAACTTCAAATCCATGCGAAACAAATGGTTTAGCTTCAAATACTTGTGATATACATGATTTAGCTTCAGCTGCATGCGAAACAAACGAGTTAGCTTCAAATCCAAGCGTAACACATGTTTTAACTTCAAATCAATGGGAAGTAGAAGATTTACCTTCAAATCCATGCGAAACAAATGGTTTAGCTTCAGATACTTGTGATATACATGATTTAGCTTCAACTGCATGCGAAACAAACGAGTTAGCTTCAAATCCAAGCGAAACACATGATTTAGCTTCAAATCAATGCGAAATAGAAGGCTTAGCTTCAAATCCATGCGACACAAATTATTTAGCTTCGTATACTTGCGATATAAGTGATATAGCTATCACTATAGCTGCGATATAGTGATATAGACGAAACAAACGAGTGCTCTTCAAATCCAAGCGTAACACGTGATTTAATTTCAAATCCATGCGAAACAAATGGTTCAGCTTCAAATACTTGTGATACACATGATTTTGCTTCAGCTGCATTCGAAACAAACGATTTAGCTTCACACCCAAGGGAAACACATGATTTAACGCCAAATCAATGCGAAGTAGAAGGCTTACCATCAAATCCATGCAACACAAATTATTTAGCTTCTTATACTTGCGATATAAGTGATATAGCTTCAAATGCAGGCGAAACACACGAGTGATCTTCAAATCCAAGCGTAACACATGATTTAACTTCAAATCAATGCGAAGTAGAAGATTTACCTTCAAATCCATGCGAAACAAATGGTGTAGCTTCAAATACTTGTGATATACATGATTTAGCTTCAGCTGCATGCGAAACAAACGAGATAGCTTCAAATCCAAGCGAAACACATGATTTAGCTTCAAATCAATGCGAAGTAGAAGGCTTAGCATCAAATCCATGCAACACAAAGTATTTAGCTTCTTATACTTGCGATATAAGTGATAAAGCTTCAAATGCAGGCGAAACAAACGAGTAAGCTTTAGATCCAAGCGTAACACATGATTTAACTTCAAATCAATGCGAAGTAGAAGACTTAACTTCAAATCCATGCGAAACAAATGGTTTAGCTTCAAATACTTGTGATATACATGATTTAGCTTCAACTGCACGCGAAACAAACGAGTTAGCTTCAAATCCAAGCGAAATACATGATTTAGCTTCAAATCAATGCGAAGTAGAAGGCTTAGCATCAAATCCATGCAACACAAAGTATTTAGCTTCTTATACTTGCGATATAAGTGATAAAGCTTCAAATGCAGGCGAAACAAACGAGTTAGCTTTAGATCCAAGCGTAACACATGATTTAACTTCAAATCAATGCGAAGTAGAAGACTTATCTTCAAATCCATGCGAAACAAATGGTTTAGCTTCAAATACTTGTGATATACATGATTTAGTTTCAACTGCATGCGAAACAAACGAGTTAGCTTCAAATCCAAGTGAAACACATGATTTAGCTTCAAATCAATGCGAAATAGAAGGCTTAGCTTCAAATCCATGCGACACACATTATTTAGCTTCGTATACTTGCGATATAATTGATATAGCTTCAAATGCAGACGAAACAAACGAGTGATCTTCAAATCCAAGCGTAACACGTGATTTAACTTCAAATCCATGCGACACAAATTATTTAGCTTCGTATACTAGCGATATAAGTGATATAGCTTCAAATGCAGGGGAAACAAACGAGTGAGATTTAAATCAAAGCGTAACACATGATTTAACTTCAAATCAACGGGAAGTAGAAGATTTAACTTCAAATCCATGCGAAACAAATGGTTTAGCTTCAAATACTTGTGGTATACATGATTTAGCTTCAGCTGCATGCGAAACAAACGAGTTAGCTTCAAATCCACGCGATACATATGATTTAGCTTCAAATCAATGCGAAGTAGAAGGCTTAGCATCAAATCCATGCAACACAAATTATTTAGCTTCATATATTTGCGATATAAGTGATAAAGCTTCAAATGCAGACGAAACACACGAGTGATCTTCAAATCCAAGCGTAACACATGATTTAACTTCAAATCAATGCGAAGTAGAAGGTTTACCTTCAAATCCATGCGAAACAAATGGTTTAGCTTCAAATACTTGTGATATACATGATTTAGCTTCAGCTGCATGCGAAACAAACGAGTTAGCTTCAAATCCAAGCGAAACACATGATTTAGCTTCAAATCAATGCGAAGTAGAAGACTTAGCATCAAATCCATGCAACACAAATTATTTAGCTTCTTATACTTGCGATATAAATGATATAGCTTCAAATGCAGGCGAAACACACGAGTGATCTTCAAATCCAAGCGTAACACATGATTTAACTTCAAATCCATGCGATACAAATGGTTTAGCTTCAAATACTTGTGATATACATG
Source organism: Megalopta genalis (assembly GCF_051020955.1). NCBI lineage: Eukaryota > Metazoa > Arthropoda > Insecta > Hymenoptera > Halictidae > Megalopta > Megalopta genalis. The sequence goes on from NW_027477166.1 coordinate 71,355, forward strand.
ATTTAGCTTCAGCTGCATGCGAAACAAACGAGTTAGCTTCAAATCCAAGCGTAAAACATGATTTAACTTCAAATCAATGGGAAGTAGAAGATTTACCTTCAAATCCATGCGAAACAAATGGTTTAGCTTCAAATACTTGTGATATACATGATTTAGCTTCAGCTGCATGCGAAACAAACGAGATAGCTTCAAATCCAAGCGAAACACATGATTTAGCTTCAAATCAATGCGAAGTAGAAGGCTTAGCATCAAATCCATGCAACACAAAGTATTTAGCTTCTTATACTTGCGATATAAGTGATAAAGATTCAAATGCAGGCGAAACAAACGAGTTAGCTTTAGATCCAAGCGTAACACGTGATTTAACTTCAAATCAATGCGAAGTAGAAGACTTATCTTCAAATCCATGCGAAACAAATGGTTTAGCTTCAAATACTTGTGATATACATGATTTAGCTTCAACTGCACGCGAAACAAACGAGTTAGCTTCAAATCCAAGCGAAACACATGATTTAGCTTCAAATCAATGCGAAGTAGAAGGCTTAGCATCAAATCCATGCAACACAAATTATTTAACTACTTATACTTGCGATATAAGTGATAAAGATTCAAATGCAGGCGAAACAAACGAGTTAGCTTTAGATCCAAGCGTAACACGTGATTTAACTTCAAATCAATGCGAAGTAGAAGACTTATCTTCAAATCCATGCGAAACAAATGGTTTAGCTACAAATACTTGTGATATACATGATTTAGCTTCAGCTGCATGCGAAACAAACGAGTTAGCTTCAAATCCAAGCGTAACATATGATTTAACTTCAAATCAATGCGAAGTAGAAGATTTACCTTCAAATCCATGCGAAACAAATGGTTTAGCTTCAAATACTTGTGATATACATGATTTAGCTTCAGCTGCATGCGAAACAAACGAGTTAGCTTCAAATCCAAGCGAAACACATGATTTAGCTTCAAATCAATGCGAAGTAGAAGGCTTAGCATCAAATCCATGCAACACAAATTATTTAGCTTCTTATACTTGCGATATAAGTGATAAAGCTTCAAATGCAGGCGAAACAAACGAGTGAGCTTTAAATCCAAGCGTAACACATGATTTAAATTCAAATCAATGCGAAGTAGAAGATTTACCTTCAAATCCATGCGAAACAAATGGTTCAGCTTCAAATACTTGTGATACACATGAATTTGCTTCAGCTGCATGCGAAACAAACGATTTAGCTTCACACCCAAGGGAAACACATGATTTAACTTCAAATCAATGCGAAGTAGAAGGCTTACCATCAAATCCATGCAACACAAATTATTTAGCTTCTTATACTTGCGATATAAGTGATATAGCTTCAAATGCAGGCGAAACACACGAGTGATCTTCAAATCCAAGCGTAACACATGATTTAACTTCAAATCAATGCGAAGTAGAAGATTTACCTTCAAATCCATGCGAAACAAATGGTTTAGCTTCAAATACTTGCGATATACATGATTTAGCTTCAGCTGCATGCGAAACAAACGAGTTAGCTTCAAATCCAAGCGAAACACATGATTTAGCTTCAAATCAATGCGAAGTAGAAGCCTTAGCATCAAATCCATGCAACACAAATTATTTTGCTTCTTATACTTGCGATATAAGTGATAAAGCTTCAAATGCAGGCGAAACAAACGAGTAAGCTTTAGATCCAAGCGTAACACATGATTTAACTTCAAATCAATGCGAAGTAGAAGATTTATCTTCAAATCCATGCGAAACAAATGGTTTAGCTTCAAATACTTGTGATATACATGATTTAGCTCCAACTGCACGCGAAACAAACGAGTTACCTTCAAATCCAAGCGAAACACATGATTTAGCTTCAAATCAATGCGAAGTAGAAGGCTTAGCATCAAATCCATGCAACAAAAATTATTTAGCTTCTTATACTTGCGATATAAGTGATAAAGCTTCAAATGCATGCGAAACAAACGAGTTAGCTTCAAATCCAAGAGACACACATGATTTAGCTTCAAACCAATGCGAAATAGAAGGGTTAGCATCAAATCCATGCGACACAAATTATTTAGCTTCAAATTCTTGTGATATACATGATTTAGCTTCAGCTGCATGCGAAACAAACGAGTTAGCTTCAAATCCAAGCGTAACACATGATTTAACTTCAAATCAATGCGAAGTAGAAGATTTACCTTCAAATCCATGCTAAACAAATGGTTTAGCTTCAAATACTTGTGATATACACGATTTAGCTTCAGCTGCATGCGAATCAAACGAGTTAGCTTCAAATCCAAGGGAAACACATCATTTAACTTCAAATCAATGCGATGTAGAAGGCTTAGCATCAAATCCATGCAACACAAATTATTTAGCTTCTTATACTTGCGATATAAGTGATATAGCTCCAAATGCAGGCGAAACACACGAGTGATCTTCAAATCCAAGCGTAACACATGATTTAACTTCAAATCAATGCGAAGTAGAAGATTTACCTTCAAATCCATGCGAAAGAAATGGTTTAGCTTTAGATACTTGCGATATACATGATTTAGCTTTAACTGCATGCGAAACAATCGAGTTAGCTTCAAATCCAAGTGAAACACATGATTTATTTTCAAATCAATGCGAAATAGAAGGCTTAGCTTCAAATCCATGCGACACAAATTATTTAGCTTCGTATACTTGCGATATAAGTGATATAGCTTCAAATGCAGACGAAACAAACGAGTGATCTTCAAATCCAAGCGTAACACGTGATTTAACTTCAAATCCATGCGAAACAAATGGTTTAGCTTCAAATACTTGTGATATACATGATTTAGCTTCAGCTGCATGCGAAACAAACGAGTTAGCTTCAAATCCAAGCGGAACACATGATTTAACTTCAAATCAATGGGAAGTAGAAGATTTACCTCCAAATCCATGCGAAACAAATCGTTTAGCTTCAAATACTTGTGATATACATGATTTAGCTTCAGCTGCATGCGAAACAAACGAGTTAGCTTCAAAACCAAGCGAAACACATGATTTAGCTTCAAATCAATGCGAAGTAGAAGGCTTAGCATCAAATCCATGCAACACAAATTATTTAGCTTCATATATTTGCGATATAAGTGATAAAGCTTCAAATGCAGGCGAAACAAACGAGTTAGCTTTAGATCCAAGCGTAACACATGATTTAACTTCAAATCAATGCGAAGTAGAAGACTTATCTTCAAATCCATGCGAAACAAATGGTTTAGCTTCAAATACATTTGATGTACATGATTTAGCTTCAACTGCATGCGAAACAAACGAGTTAGCTTCAAATCCAAGTGAAACACATGATTTAGCTTCAAATCAATGCGAAATAGAAGGCTTAGCTTCAAATCCATGCGACACAAATTATTTAGCTTCGTATACTTGCGATATAAGTGATATAGCTTCAAATGCAGACGAAACAAACGAGTGATCTTCAAAACCAAGCGTAACACGTGATTTAACTTCAAATCCATGCGAAACAAATGGTTTAGCTTCAGATACTTGTGATATACATGATTTAGCTTCAACTGCATGCGAAACAAACGAGTTAGCTTCAAATCCAAGCAAAACACATGATTTAGCTTCAAATCAATGCGAAATGGAAGGCTTAGCTTCAAATCCATGCGACACAAATTATTTAGCTTCGTATACTTGCGATATAAGTGATATAGCTTCAAATGCAGGGGAAACAAACGAGTGAGCTTTAAATCAAAGCGTAACACATGATTTAACTTCAAATCCATACGAAACAAATGGTTCAGCTTCAAATACTTGTGATACACATGAATTTGCTTCAGATGCATGCGAAACAAACGATTTAGCTTCACACCCAAGGGAAACACATGATTTGACTTCAAATCAATGCGAGGTAGAAGATTTACCTTCAAATCCATGCGTATCAAATGGTTTAGCTTCAAATACTTGTGATATACATGATTTAGCTTCAACTGCATGCGAAACAAACAAGTTAGCTTCAAATCCAAGCGAAACACATGATTTAGCTTCAAATCAATGCGAAATATAAGGCTTAGCATCAAATCCATGCTACACAAAATATTTAGCTTCGTATACTTGCGATATAAGTGATATAGCTTCAAATGCAGGTGAAACTAACGAGTGATCTTCAAATCCAAGCTTAACACATGATTTAACTTCAAATCAATGGGAAGTAGCAGTTTTACCATCAAATCCATGCGAAACAAACGTTTTAGCTTCAAATACTTGTGATATACATGATTTAGCTTCAGCTGCATGCGAATCAAACGAGTTAGCTTCAAATCCAAACGAAACACATGATTTAGCTTCAAATCAATGCGAAGTAGTAGGCTTAGCATCAAATCCATGCAACATAAATTATTTAGTTTCTTATACTTGCGATATAAGTGATAAAGCTTCAAATGCAGGCGAAACAAACGAGTGAGCTTTAAATCCAAGTGTAACACATGATTTATTTTCAAATCAATGCGAAATAGAAGGCTTAGCTTCAAATCCATGCGACACAAATTATTTAGCTTCGTATACTTGCGATATAAGTGATATAGCTTCAAATGCAGACGAAACAAACGAGTGATCTTCAAATCCAAGCGTAACACGTGATTTAACTTCAAATCCATGCGAAACAAATGGTTTAGCTTCAAATACTTGTGATATACATGATTTAGCTTCAGCTGCATGCGAAACAAACGAGTTAGCTTCAAATCCAAGCGAAACACATGATTTAGCATCAAATCAATGCGAAGTAGAAGGCTTAGCATCAAATCCATGCAACACAAATTATTTAGCTTCTTATACTTGCGATATAAGTGATAAAGCTTCAAATGCAGGCGAAACAAACGAGTGAGCTTTAAATCCAAGCGTAACACATGATTTAAATTCAAATCAATGCGAAGTAGAAGATTTACCTTCAAATCCATGCGAAACAAATGGTTCAGCTTCAAATACTTGTGATACACATGAATTTGCTTCAGCTGCATGCGAAACAAACGATTTAGCTTCACACCCAAGGGAAACACATGATTTAACTTCAAATCAATGCGAAGTAGAAGGCTTACCATCAAATCCATGCAACACAAATTATTTAGCTTCTTATACTTGCGATATAAGTGATATAGCTTCAAATGCAGGCGAAACACACGAGTGATCTTCAAATCCAAGCGTAACACATGATTTAACTTCAAATCAATGCGAAGTAGAAGATTTACCTTCAAATCCATGCGAAACAAATGGTTTAGCTTCAAATACTTGCGATATACATGATTTAGCTTCAGCTGCATGCGAAACAAACGAGTTAGCTTCAAATCCAAGCGAAACACATGATTTAGCTTCAAATCAATGCGAAGTAGAAGCCTTAGCATCAAATCCATGCAACACAAATTATTTTGCTTCTTATACTTGCGATATAAGTGATAAAGCTTCAAATGAGGGCGAAACAAACGAGTAAGCTTTAGATCCAAGCGTAACACATGATTTAACTTCAAATCAATGCGAAGTAGAAGATTTATCTTCAAATCCATGCGAAACAAATGGTTTAGCTTCAAATACTTGTGATATACATGATTTAGCTCCAACTGCACGCGAAACAAACGAGTTACCTTCAAATCCAAGCGAAACACATGATTTAGCTTCAAATCAATGCGAAGTAGAAGGCTTAGCATCAAATCCATGCAACAAAAATTATTTAGCTTCCTATACTTGCGATATAAGTGACAAAGCTTCAAATGCAGGCGAAACAAACGAGTGAGTCTAAAATCCAAGCGTAACACATGATTTAAATTCAAATCAATACGAAGTAGAAGATTTACCTTCAAATCCATGCGAAACAAGTGGTTTAGCTTCAAATACTTGTGATATACATGATTTAGCTTCAGCTGCATGCGAAACAAACGAGTTAGCTTCAAATCCATGCGTAACACATGATTTAACTTCAAATCAATGGGATGTAGAAGATTTACCTACAAATCCATGCGAAACAAATGGTTTAGCTTCAAATACTTGTGATATATATGATTTAGCTTCAGCTGCATGCGAAACAAACGAGTTAGCTTCAAATCCAAGCGATACACATGATTTAGCTTCAAATCAAAGCGAAGTAGAAGGGTTAGCATAAAATCCGTGAAACACAAATTATTTAGCTTCTTATACTTGCGATATAAGTGATAAAGCTTCAAATGCATGCGAAACAAACGAGTTAGCTTCAAATCCAAGAGACACACATGATTTAGCTTCAAACCAATGCGAAATAGAAGGGTTAGCATCAAATCCATGCGACACAAATTATTTAGCTTCAAATTCTTGTGATATACATGATTTAGCTTCAGCTGCATGCGAAACAAACGAGTTAGCTTCAAATCCAAGCGTAACACATGATTTAACTTCAAATCAATGCGAAGTAGAAGATTTACCTTCAAATCCATGCTAAACAAATGGTTTAGCTTCAAATACTTGTGATATACACGATTTAGCTTCAGCTGCATGCGAATCAAACGAGTTAGCTTCAAATCCAAGGGAAACACATCATTTAACTTCAAATCAATGCGATGTAGAAGGCTTAGCATCAAATCCATGCAACACAAATTATTTAGCTTCTTATACTTGCGATATAAGTGATATAGCTCCAAATGCAGGCGAAACACACGAGTGATCTTCAAATCCAAGCGTAACACATGATTTAACTTCAAATCAATGCGAAGTAGAAGATTTACCTTCAAATCCATGCGAAAGAAATGGTTTAGCTTTAGATACTTGTGATATACATGATTTAGCTTTAACTGCATGCGAAACAAACGAGTTAGCTTCAAATCCAAGTGAAACACATGATTTATTTTCAAATCAATGCGAAATAGAAGGCTTAGCTTCAAATCCATGCGACACAAATTATTTAGCTTCGTATACTTGCGATATAAGTGATATAGCTTCAAATGCAGACGAAACAAACGAGTGATCTTCAAATCCAAGCGTAACACGTGATTTAACTTCAAATCCATGCGAAACAAATGGTTTAGCTTCAGATACTTGTGATATACATGATTTAGCTTCAACTGCATGCGAAACAAACGAGTTAGCTTCAAATCCAAGCAAAACACATGATTTAGCTTCAAATCAATGCGAAATGGAAGGCTTAGCTTCAAATCCATGCGACACAAATTATTTAGCTTCGTATATTTGCGATATAAGTGATATAGCTTCAAATGCAGGGGAAACAAACGAGTGAGCTTTAAATCAAAGCGTAACACATGATTTAACTTCAAATCCATACGAAACAAATGGTTCAGCTTCAAATACTTGTGATACACATGAATTTGCTTCAGCTGCATGCGAAACAAACGATTTAGCTTCACACCCAAGGGAAACACATGATTTGACTTCAAATCAATGCGAGGTAGAAGATTTACCTTCAAATCCATGCGTATCAAATGGTTTAGCTTCAAATACTTGTGATATACATGATTTAGCTTCAACTGCATGCGAAACAAACAAGTTAGCTTCAAATCCAAGCGAAACACATGATTTAGCTTCAAATCAATGCGAAATATAAGGCTTAGCATCAAATCCATGCTACACAAAATATTTAGCTTCGTATACTTGCGATATAAGTGATATAGCTTCAAATGCAGGTGAAACAAACGAGTGATCTTCAAATCCAAGCTTAACACATGATTTAACTTCAAATCAATGCGAAGTAGAAGACTTATCTTCAAATCCATGCGAAACAAATGGTTTAGCTTCAAATACATTTGATATACATGATTTAGCTTCAACTGCATGCGAAACAAACGAGTGATCTTCAAATCCAAGCTTAACACATGATTTAACTTCAAATCAATGGGAAGTAGCAGTTTTACCATCAAATCCATGCGAAACAAACGTTTTAGCTTCAAATACTTGTGATATACATGATTTAGCTTCAGCTGCATGCGAATCAAACGAGTTAGCTTCAAATCCAAACGAAACACATGATTTAGCTTCAAATCAATGCGAAGTAGTAGGCTTAGCATCAAATCCATGCAAAACAAATTATTTAGATTCTTATACTTGCGATATAAGTGATAAAGCTTCAAATGCAGGTGTAACAAACGAGTGAGCTTTAAATCCAAGCGTAACACATGATTTAACTTCAAATCAATCCGAAGTAGAAGATTTACCTTCAAATCCATGCGAAACAAATGGTTTAGCTTCAAATACTTGTGATATACATGATTTAGCTTCAACTGCATGCGAAACAAACGAGTTAGCTTCAAATCCAAGCGAAACACATGATTTAGCTTCAAATCAATGCGAAATAGAAGGCTTAGCATCAAATCCATGCGACACAAATTATTTAGCTTCGTATACTTGCGATATAAGTGATAAAGCTTCAAATGCATGCGAAACAAACGAGCTAGCTTCAAATCCAAGCGATACACATGATTTAGCTTCAAATCAATGCGAAATAGAAGGCTTAGCATCAAATCCATGCGACACAAATTATTTAGCTTCAAATACTTGTGATATACATGATTTAGCTTCAGCTGCATGCGAAACAAACGAGTTAGCTTCAAATCCAAGCGAAACACATGATTTAGTTTCAAGTCAATGCGAAGTAGAAGGCTTAGCATCAAATCCAAGCAACACAAATCATTTAGCTTCTTATACTTGCGATATAAGTGATAAAGCTTCAAATGCAGGTGAAACAAACGAGTGAGCATTAAATCCAAGCGTAACACATAATTTAACATCAAATCAATGCGAAGTAGAAGATTTAGGTTCAAATCCATGCGAAACAAATGGTTCAGCTTCAAATACTTGTGATACGCATGAATTTGCTTCAGCTGCATGCGAAACAAACGATTTAGCTTCACATCCAAGGGAAACACATGATTTAACTTCAAATCAATGCGAAGTAGAAGGATTACCATCAAATCCATGCAACACAAATTATATAGCTTCTTATACTTGCGATATAAGTAATAAAGCTTCAAATGCAGGCGAAACAAACGAGTGAGCTTTAAATCGAAGCATAACACATGACTTAACTTCAAATCAATGCGAAGTAGAAGATTTACCTTCAAATCCATTCGAAACAAATGGTTTAGCTTCAGATACTTGTGATAAACATGATTGAGATTCAGCTGCATGCGAAACAAACGAGTTAGCTTCAAATCCAAGCGAAACACATGATTTAGCTTCAAATCAATGCGAAGTAGAAGGCTTAGCATCAAATCCATGCAACACAAAGTATTTAGCTTCTTATACTTGCGATATAAGAGATAAAGCTTCAAATGCAGGCGAAACAAACGAGTAAGCTTTAGATCCAAGCGTAACACATGATTTAACTTCAAATCAATGCGAAGTAGAAGACTTATCTTCAAATCCATGCGAAACAAATGGTTTAGCTTCAAATACTTGTGATATACATGATTTAGCTCCAACTGCACGCGAAACAAACGAGTTAGCTTCAAATCCAAGCGAAATACATGATTTAGCTTCAAATCAATGCGAAGTAGAAGGCTTAGCATCAAATCCATGCAACACAAAGTATTTAGCTTCTTATACTTGCGATATAAGTGATAAAGCTTCAAATGCAGGCGAAACAAACGAGTTAGCTTTAGATCCAAGCGTAACACATGATTTAACTTCAAATCAATGCGAAGTAGAAGACTTATCTTCAAATCCATGCGAAACAAATGGTTTAGCTTCAAATACTTGTGATATACATGATTTAGTTTCAACTGCATGCGAAACAAACGAGTTAGCTTCAAATCCAAGTGAAACACATGATTTAGCTTCAAATCAATGCGAAATAGAAGGCTTAGCTTCAAATCCATGCGACACACATTATTTAGCTTCGTATACTTGCGATATAATTGATATAGCTTCAAATGCAGACGAAACAAACGAGTGATCTTCAAATCCAAGCGTAACACGTGATTTAACTTCAAATCCATGCGAAACAAATGGTTTAGCTTCAAATACTTGTGATATACATGATTTAGCTTCAGCTGCATGCGAAACAAACGAGTTAGCTTCAAATCCAATCATAACACATGATTTAACTTCAAATCAATGGGAAGTAGAAGATTTACCTTCAAATCCATGCGAAACAAATGGTTTAGCTTCAAATACTTGTGATATACATGATTTAGCTTCAGCTGCATGCGAAACAAACGAGTTAGCTTCAAATCCAAGCGATACACATGATTTAGCTTCAAATCAATGCGAAGTAGAAGGCTTAGCTTCAAATCCATGCGACACAAATTATTTAGGTTCGTATACTAGCGATATAAGTGATATAGCTTCAAATGCAGGGGAAACAAACGAGTGAGCTTTAAATCAAAGCGTAACACATGATTTAACTTCAAATCAATGGGAAGTAGAAGATTTAACTTCAAATCCATGCGAAACAAATGGTTTAGCTTCAAATACTTGTGATATACATGATTTAGCTTCAGCTGCATGCGAAACAAACGAGTTAGCTTCAAATCCACGCGATACATATGATTTAGCTTCAAATCAATGCGAAGTAGAAGGCTTAGCATCAAATCCATGCAACACAAATTATTTAGCTTCATATATTTGCGATATAAGTGATAAAGCTTCAAATGCAGGCGAAACACACGAGTGATCTTCAAATCCAAGCGTAACACATGATTTAACTTCAAATCAATGCGAAGTAGAAGGTTTACCTTCAAATCCATGCGAAACAAATGGTTTAGCTTCAAATACTTGTGATATACATGATTTAGCTTCAGCTGCATGCGAAACAAACGAGTTAGCTTCAAATCCAAGCGAAACACATGATTTAGCTTCAAATCAATGCGAAGTAGAAGACTTAGCATCAAATCCATGCAACACAAAGTATTTAGCTTCTTATACTTGCGATATAAGTGATAAAGCTTCAAATGCAGGCGAAACAAACGAGTAAGCTTTAGATCCAAGCGTAACACATGATTTAACTTCAAATCAATGCGAAGTAGAAGACTTATCTTCAAATCCATGCGAAACAAATGGTTTAGCTTCAAATACATTTGATATACATGATTTAGCTTCAACTGCATGCGAAACAAACGAGTGATCTTCAAATCCAAGCTTAACACATGATTTAACTTCAAATCAATGGGAAGTAGCAGTTTTACCATCAAATCCATGCGAAACAAACGTTTTAGCTTCAAATACTTGTGATATACATGATTTAGCTTCAGCTGCATGCGAATCAAACGAGTTAGCTTCAAATCCAAACGAAACACATGATTTAGCTTCAAATCAATGCGAAGTAGTAGGCTTAGCATCAAATCCATGCAAAACAAATTATTTAGATTCTTATACTTGCGATATAAGTGATAAAGCTTCAAATGCAGGTGTAACAAACGAGTGAGCTTTAAATCCAAGCGTAACACATGATTTAACTTCAAATCAATCCGAAGTAGAAGATTTACCTTCAAATCCATGCGAAACAAATGGTTTAGCTTCAAATACTTGTGATATACATGATTTAGCTTCAACTGCATGCGAAACAAACGAGTTAGCTTCAAATCCAAGCGAAACACATGATTTAGCTTCAAATCAATGCGAAATAGAAGGCTTAGCATCAAATCCATGCGACACAAATTATTTAGCTTCGTATACTTGCGATATAAGTGATAAAGCTTCAAATGCATGCGAAACAAACGAGCTAGCTTCAAATCCAAGCGATACACATGATTTAGCTTCAAATCAATGCGAAATAGAAGGCTTAGCATCAAATCCATGCGACACAAATTATTTAGCTTCAAATACTTGTGATATACATGATTTAGCTTCAGCTGCATGCGAAACAAACGAGTTAGCTTCAAATCCAAGCGAAACACATGATTTAGTTTCAAGTCAATGCGAAGTAGAAGGCTTAGCATCAAATCCAAGCAACACAAATCATTTAGCTTCTTATACTTGCGATATAAGTGATAAAGCTTCAAATGCAGGTGAAACAAACGAGTGAGCATTAAATCCAAGCGTAACACATAATTTAACATCAAATCAATGCGAAGTAGAAGATTTAGGTTCAAATCCATGCGAAACAAATGGTTCAGCTTCAAATACTTGTGATACGCATGAATTTGCTTCAGCTGCATGTGAAACAAACGATTTAGCTTCACATCCAAGGGAAACACATGATTTAACTTCAAATCAATGCGAAGTAGAAGGATTACCATCAAATCCATGCAACACAAATTATATAGCTTCTTATACTTGCGATATAAGTAATAAAGCTTCAAATGCAGGCGAAACAAACGAGTGAGCTTTAAATCGAAGCATAACACATGACTTAACTTCAAATCAATGCGAAGTAGAAGATTTACCTTCAAATCCATTCGAAACAAATGGTTTAGCTTCAGATACTTGTGATAAACATGATTGAGATTCAGCTGCATGCGAAACAAACGAGTTAGCTTCAAATCCAAGCGAAACACATGATTTAGCTTCAAATCAATGCGAAGTAGAAGGCTTAGCATCAAATCCATGCAACACAAAGTATTTAGCTTCTTATACTTGCGATATAAGAGATAAAGCTTCAAATGCAGGCGAAACAAACGAGTAAGCTTTAGATCCAAGCGTAACACATGATTTAACTTCAAATCAATGCGAAGTAGAAGACTTATCTTCAAATCCATGCGAAACAAATGGTTTAGCTTCAAATACTTGTGATATACATGATTTAGCTCCAACTGCACGCGAAACAAACGAGTTAGCTTCAAATCCAAGCGAAATACATGATTTAGCTTCAAATCAATGCGAAGTAGAAGGCTTAGCATCAAATCCATGCAACACAAAGTATTTAGCTTCTTATACTTGCGATATAAGTGATAAAGCTTCAAATGCAGGCGAAACAAACGAGTTAGCTTTAGATCCAAGCGTAACACATGATTTAACTTCAAATCAATGCGAAGTAGAAGACTTATCTTCAAATCCATGCGAAACAAATGGTTTAGCTTCAAATACTTGTGATATACATGATTTAGTTTCAACTGCATGCGAAACAAACGAGTTAGCTTCAAATCCAAGTGAAACACATGATTTAGCTTCAAATCAATGCGAAATAGAAGGCTTAGCTTCAAATCCATGCGACACACATTATTTAGCTTCGTATACTTGCGATATAATTGATATAGCTTCAAATGCAGACGAAACAAACGAGTGATCTTCAAATCCAAGCGTAACACGTGATTTAACTTCAAATCCATGCGAAACAAATGGTTTAGCTTCAAATACTTGTGATATACATGATTTAGCTTCAGCTGCATGCGAAACAAACGAGTTAGCTTCAAATCCAATCGTAACACATGATTTAACTTCAAATCAATGGGAAGTAGAAGATTTACCTTCAAATCCATGCGAAACAAATGGTTTAGCTTCAAATACTTGTGATATACATGATTTAGCTTCAGCTGCATGCGAAACAAACGAGTTAGCTTCAAATCCAAGCGATACACATGATTTAGCTTCAAATCAATGCGAAGTAGAAGGCTTAGCTTCAAATCCATGCGACACAAATTATTTAGGTTCGTATACTAGCGATATAAGTGATATAGCTTCAAATGCAGGGGAAACAAACGAGTGAGCTTTAAATCAAAGCGTAACACATGATTTAACTTCAAATCAATGGGAAGTAGAAGATTTAACTTCAAATCCATGCGAAACAAATGGTTTAGCTTCAAATACTTGTGATATACATGATTTAGCTTCAGCTGCATGCGAAACAAACGAGTTAGCTTCAAATCCACGCGATACATATGATTTAGCTTCAAATCAATGCGAAGTAGAAGGCTTAGCATCAAATCCATGCAACACAAATTATTTAGCTTCATATATTTGCGATATAAGTGATAAAGCTTCAAATGCAGGCGAAACACACGAGTGATCTTCAAATCCAAGCGTAACACATGATTTAACTTCAAATCAATGCGAAGTAGAAGGTTTACCTTCAAATCCATGCGAAACAAATGGTTTAGCTTCAAATACTTGTGATATACATGATTTAGCTTCAGCTGCATGCGAAACAAACGAGTTAGCTTCAAATCCAAGCGAAACACATGATTTAGCTTCAAATCAATGCGAAGTAGAAGACTTAGCATCAAATCCATGCAACACAAAGTATTTAGCTTCTTATACTTGCGATATAAGTGATAAAGCTTCAAATGCAGGCGAAACAAACGAGTAAGCTTTAGATCCAAGCGTAACACATGATTTAACTTCAAATCAATGCGAAGTAGAAGACTTATCTTCAAATCCATGCGAAACAAATGGTTTAGCTTCAAATACTTGTGATATACATGATTTAGCTTCAACTGCACGCGAAACAAACGAGTTAGCTTCAAATCCAAGGGAAACACATGATTTAACTTCAAATCAATGCGAAATAGAAGGCTTAGCTTCAAATCCATGCGACACAAATTATTTAGCTTCGTATACTAGCGATATAAGTGATATAGCTTCAAATGCAGGGGAAACAAACGAGTGAGCTTTAAATCAAAGCGTAACACATGATTTAACTTCAAATCAACGGGAAGTAGAAGATTTAATTTCAAATCCATGCGAAACAAATGGTTTAGCTTCAAATACTTGTGATATGCATGATTTAGCTTCAGCTGCATGCGAAACAAACGAGTTAGCTTCAAATCCAAGGGAAACACATGATTTAACTTCAAATCAATGCGAAGTAGAAGACTTAGCATCAAATCCATGCAACACAAATTATTTAGCTTCTTATACTTGCGAAATAAGTGATAAAGCTTCAAATGTAGGCGAAACAAACGAGTCAGCTTTAAATCCAAGCGTAACACTTGATTCAGCTTCAAATCCAAGCGAAACACATGATTTAGCTTCAAATCAATGCGAAGTAGAAGGCTTAGCATCAAATCCATGCAACACAAATTATTTAGCTTCTTATACTTGCGATATAAGTGATATAGCTTCAAATGCAGGCGAAACACACGAGTGATCTACAAATCCAAGCGTAACACATGATTTAACTACAAATCAATGCGAGGTAGAAGATTTACCTTCAAATCCATGCGAAACAAATGGTTTAGCTTCAGATACTTGTGATATACATGATTTAGCTTCAACTGCATGCGAAACAAACGAGTTAGCTTCAAATCCAAGCGAAACACTTGACTCAGCTTCAAATCCAAGTGAAACACATGATTTAGCTTCAAATCAATGCGAAATAGAAGGCTCAGCATCAAATCCATGCGACACAAATTATTTAGCTTCGTATACTTGAGATATAAGTGATAAAGCTTCAAATGCAGGCGAAACAAACGAGTAAGCTTCAAATCCAAGCGTAACGCATGATTTAACTTCAAATCAATGCGAATTAGAAGGCTTAGCATCAAATCCATGCAACACAAAGTATTTAGCTTCTTATACTTGCGATATAAGTGATAAAGCTTCAAATGCAGGCGAAACAAACGAGTAAGCTTTAGATCCAAGCGTAACACATGATTTAACTTCAAATCAATGCGAAGTAGAAGACATATCTTCAAATCCATGCGAAACAAATGGTTTAGCTTCAGATACTTGTGATATACATGATTTAGCTTCAGCTGCATGCGAAACAAACGAGTTAGCTTCAAATCCAAGCGAAACACATGATTTAACTTCAAATCAATGCGATGTAGAAGGCTTAGCATCAAATCCATGCAACACAAATTATTTAGCTTCTTATACTTGTGATATAAGTGATATAGCTTCAAATGCAGGCGAAACACACGAGTGATCTTCAAATCCAAGCGTAACACATGATTTAACTTCAAATCAATGCGAAGTAGAAGATTTACCTTCAAATCCATGCGAAACAAATGGTTTAGCTTCAAATACTTGTGATATACATGATTTAGCTTCAGCTGCATGCGAAACAAACGAGTTAGCTTCAAATCCAAGCGAAACACATGATTTAGCTTCAAATCAATGCGAAATAGCAGGCTTAGCTTCAAATCCATGCGACACAAATTATTTAGCTTCGTATACTTGCGATATAAGTGATATATCTTCAAATGCAGACGAAACAAACGAGTGATCTTCAAATCCAAGCGTAACACGTGATTTAACTTCAAATCCATGCGAAACAAATGGTTTAGCTTCAAATACTTGTGATATACATGATTTAGCTTCAGCTGCATGCGAAACAAACGAGTTAGCTTCAAATCCAAGCGTAACACATGATTTAACTTCAAATCAATGCGAAGTAGAAGATTTACCTTCAAATCCATGCGAAACAAATCGTTTAGCTTCAAATACTTGTGATATACATGATTTAGCTTCAGCTGCATGCGAAACAAACGAGTTAGCTTCAAATCCAAGCGAAACACATGATTTAGCTTCAAATCAATGCGAAGTAGAAGACTTAGCATCAAATCCATGCAACACAAAGTATGTAGCTTCTTATACTTGCGATATAAGTGATAAAGCTTCAAATGCAGGCGAAACAAACGAGTTAGCTTTAGATCCAAGTGTAACACATGATTTAACTTCAAATCAATGCGAAGTAGAAGATTTACCTTCAAATCCATGCGAAACAAATGGTTTAGCTTCAGATACTTGTGATATACATGATTTAGCTTCAACTGCATGCGAAACAAACGAGTTAGCTTCAAATCCAAGTGAAACACATGATTTAGCTTCAAATCAATGCGAAATAGAAGGCTTAGCTTCAAATCCATGCGACACTAATTATTTAGCTTCGTATACTTGCGATATAAGTGAGATATCTATCACTATAGCTGCGATATAGTGATATAGACGAAACAAACGAGTGATCTTCAAATCCAAGCGTAACACGTGATTTAATTTCAAATCCATGCGAAACAAATGGTTCAGCTTCAAATACTTGTGATACACATGAATTTGCTTCAGCTGCATTCGAAACAAACGATTTAGCTTCACACCCAAGGGAAACACATGATTTAACGTCAAATCAATGCGAAGTAGAAGGCTTACCATCAAATCCATGCAACACAAATTATTTAGCTTCTTATACTTGCGATATAAGTGATATAGCTTCAAATGCAGGCGAAACACACGAGTGATCTTCAAATCCAAGCGTAACACATGATTTAACTTCAAATCAATGCGAAGTAGAAGATTTACCTTCAAATCCATGCGAAACAAATGGTGTAGCTTCAAATACTTGTGATATACATGAATTAGCTTCAGCTGCATGCGAAACAAACGAGATAGCTTCAAATCCAAGCGAAACACATGATTTAGCTTCAAATCAATGCGAAGTAGAAGGCTTAGCATCAAATCCATGCAACACAAAGTATTTAGCTTCTTATACTTGCCATATAAGTGATAAAGCTTCAAATGCAGGGGAAACAAACGAGTAAGCTTTAGATCCAAGCGTAACACATGATTGAACTTCAAATCAATGCGAAGTAGAAGACTTATCTTCAAATCCATGCGAAACAAATGGTTTAGCTTCAAATACTTGTGATATACATGATTTAGCTTCAACTGCACGCGAAACAAACGAGTTAGCTTCAAATCCAAGGGAAACACATGATTTAACTTCAAATCAATGCGATGTAGAAGGCTTAGCATCAAATCCATGCAACTCAAATTATTTAGCTTCGTATACTTGCGATATACATGATTTAGCTTCAGCTGCATGCGAAACAAACGAGTTAGCTTCAAATCCAAGCGAAACACATGATTTAGCTTCAAATCAATGCGAAATAGCAGGCTTAGCTTCAAATCCATGCGACACAAATTATTTAGCTGCGTATACTTGCGATATAAGTGATATAGCTTCAAATGCAGGCGAAACACACGAGTGATCTTCAAATCCAAGCGTAACACATGATTTAACTTCAAATCAATGCGAAGTAGAAGATTTACCTTCAAATCCATAGGAAACAAATGGTTTAGCTTCAAATACTTGTGATATACATGATTTAGCTTCAGCTGCATGCGAAACAAACGAGTTAGCTTCAAATCCAAGCGAAACACATGATTTAGCTTCAAATCAATGCGAAATAGCAGGCTTAGCTTCAAATCCATGCAACACAAAGTATGTAGCTTCTTATACTTGCGATATAAGTGATAAAGCTTCAAATGCAGGCGAAACAAACGAGTTAGCTTTAGATCCAAGTGTAACACATGATTTAACTTCAAATCAATGCGAAGTAGAAGATTTACCTTCAAATCCATGCGAAACAAATGGTTTAGCTTCAGATACTTGTGATATACATGATTCAGCTTCAACTGCATGCGAAACAAACGAGTTTGCTTCAAATCCAAGTGAAACACATGATTTAGCTTCAAATCAATGCGAAATAGAAGGCTTAGCTTCAAATCCATGCGACACTAATTATTTAGCTTCGTATACTTGCGATATAAGTGATATATCTATCACTATAGCTGCGATATAGTGATATAGACGAAACAAACGAGTGATCTTCAAATCCAAGCGTGACACGTGATTTAATTTCAAATCCATGCGAAACAAATGGTTCAGCTTCAAATACTTGTGATACACATGAATTTGCTTCAGCTGGATTCGAAACAAACGAGATAGCTTCAAATCCAAGCGAAACACATGATTTAGCTTCAAATCAATGCGAAGTAGAAGGCTTAGCATCAAATCCATGCAACACAAAGTATTTAGCTTCTTATACTTGCGATATAAGTGATAAAGCTTCAAATGCAGGCGAAACAAACGAGTAAGCTTTAGATCCAAGCGAAACACATGATTTAGCTTCAAATCAATGCGAAATAGCAGGCTTAGCTTCAAATCCATGCGACACAAATTATTTAGCTTCGTATACTTGCGATATAAGTGATATAGCTTCAAATGCAGACGAAACAAACGAGTGATCTTCAAATCCAAGCGCAACACGTGATTTAACTTCAAATCCATGCGAAACAAATGGTTTAGCTTCAAATACTTGTGATATACATGATTTAGCTTCAGCTGCATGCGAAACAAACGAGTTAGCTTCAAATCCAAGCGTAACACATGATTTAACTTCAAATCAATGCGAAGTAGAAGATTTACCATCAAATGCATGCGAAACAAATCGTTGAGCTTCAGATACTTGTGATATACATGATTTAGCTTCAACTGCATGCGAAACAAACGAGTTAGCTTCAAATTCAAGTGAAACACATGATTTAGCTTCAAATCAATGCGAAATAGAAGGCTTAGCTTCAAATCCATGCGACACTAATTATTTAGCTTCGTATACTTGCGATATAAGTGATATATCTATCACTATAGCTGCGATATAGTGATATAGACGAAACAAACGAGTGATCTTCAAATCCAAGCGTAACACGTGATTTAATTTCAAAACCATGCGAAACAAATGGTTCAGCTTCAAATACTTGTGATACACATGAATTTGCTTCAGCTGCATTCGAAACAAACGATTTAGCTTCACACCCAAGGGAAACACATGATTTAACGTCAAATCAATGCGAAGTAGAAGGCTTACCATCAAATCCATGCAACACAAATTATTTAGCTTCTTATACTTGCGATATAAGTGATATAGCTTCAAATGCAGGCGAAACACACGAGTGATCTTCAAATCCAAGCGTAACACATGATTTAACTTCAAATCAATGCGAAGTAGAAGATTTACCTTCAAATCCATGCGAAACAAATGGTGTAGCTTCAAATACTTGTGATATACATGAATTAGCTTCAGCTGCATGCGAAACAAACGAGATAGCTTCAAATCCAAGCGAAACACATGATTTAGCTTCAAATCAATGCGAAGTAGAAGGCTTAGCATCAAATCCATGCAACACAAAGTATTTAGCTTCTTATACTTGCCATATAAGTGATAAAGCTTCAAATGCAGGGGAAACAAACGAGTAAGCTTTAGATCCAAGCGTAACACATGATTTAACTTCAAATCAATGCGAAGTAGAAGACTTATCTTCAAATCCATGCGAAACAAATGGTTTAGCTTCAAATACTTGTGATGTACATGATTTAGCTTCAACTGCACGCGAAACAAACGAGTTAGCTTCAAATCCAAGGGAAACACATGATTTAACTTCAAATCAATGCGATGTAGAAGGCTTACCATCAAATCCATGCAACACAAATTATTTAGCTTCTTAAACTTGCGATATAAGTGATATAGCTTCAAATGCAGGCGAAACACACGAGTGATCTTCAAATCCAAGCGTAACACATGATTTAACTTCAAATCAATGCGAAGTAGAAGATTTACCTTCAAATCCATACGAAACAAATGGTTTAGCTTCAAATACTTGGGATATACATGATTTAGCTTCAGCTGCATGCGAAACAAACGAGTTAGCTTCAAATCCAAGCGAAACACATGATTTAGCTTCAAATCAATGCGAAATAGCAGGCTTAGCTTCAAATCCATGCGACACAAATTATTTAGCTTCGTATACTTGCGATATAAGTGATATAGCTTCAAATGCAGACGAAACAAACGAGTGATCTTCAAATCCAAGCGTAACACGTGATTTAACTTCAAATCCATGCGAAACAATTGGTTTAGCTTCAAATACTTGTGATATACATGATTTAGCTTCAGCTGCATGCGAAACAAACGAGTTAGCTTCAAATCCAAGCGTAACACATGATTTAACTTCAAATCAATGCGAAGTAGAAGATTTACCTACAAATCCATGCGAAACAAATGGTTTAGCTTCAAATACTTGTGATATACATGATTTAGCTTCAGCTGCATGCGAAACAAACGAGTTAGCTTCAAATCCAAGCGAAACACATGATTTAGCTTCAAATCAATGCGAAATAGAAGGCTTAGCATCAAATCCATGCAACACAAGTTATTTAGTTTCTTATACTTGCGATATAAGTGATAAAGCTTCAAATACAGGTGAAACAAACGAGTGAGCTTTAAATTCAAGCGTAACACATGATTTAACTTCAAATCAATGCGAAGTAGAAGATTTACCTTCAAATCCATGCGAAACAAATGGTTTAGCTTCAAATACTTGTGATATACATGATTTAGCTTCAACTGCATGCGAAACAAACGAGTTAGCTTCAAATCCAAGCGAAACACATGATTTAGCTTCAAATCAATGCGAAATAGAAGGCTTAGCATCAAATCCATGCGACACAAATTATTTAGCTTCGTATACTTGCGATATAAGTGATAAAGCTTCAAATGCATGCGAAACAAACGAGCTAGCTTCAAATCCAAGCGATACACATGATTTAGCTACAAATCAATGCGAAATAGAAGGCTTAGCATCAAATCCATGCGACACAAATTATTTAGCTTCAAATACTTGTGATATACATGATTTAGCTTCAGCTGCATGCGAAACAAACGAGTGATCTTCAAATACAAGCGTAACACTTGATTTAACTTCAAATCAATGGGAAGTAGAAGATTTACCTTCAAATCCATGCGAAACAAATGGTTTAGCTTCAAACACTTGTGATATACATGATTTAGCTTCAGCTGCATGCGAAACAAACGAGTTAGCTTCAAATCCAAGCGAAATACATGATTTAGCTTCAAATCAATGCGAAGTAGAACATTTACCTTCAAATCCATGCGAAACAAATGGTTTAGCTTCAAATACTTGTGATATACATGATTTAGTTTCAACTGCATGCGAAACAAACGAGTTAGCTTCAAATCCAAGTGAAACACATGATTTAGCTTCAAATCAATGCGAAATAGAAGGCTTAGCTTCAAATCCATGCGACACACATTATTTAGCTTCGTATACTTGCGATATAATTGATATAGCTTCAAATGCAGACGAAACAAACGAGTGATCTTCAAATCCAAGCGTAACACGTGATTTAACTTCAAATCCATGCGAAACAAATGGTTTAGCTTCAAATACTTGTGATATACATGATTTAGCTTCAGCTGC